>NW_010530362.1:1121-1653 GCF_000687285.1 Phaethon lepturus | reverse complement strand
GCAGGCAGCATGGGGGGAGAAGCGATGGAGAGCAAGGAGGGCGATGGGAGAGTTTTGATGGAGGTCTCCAAGTGAGGATCCTGAAATATATTCCCAGGCCACAGAAACCACACTGGAAAATTCACTTCCAATTATTTCAGCGCAAGCCCAGACGGGGCCTCTTGGTGTGGATTAACAAAACAAACAAACAGCATTGCCCGTAATGAGCTCCGGCTTTGAGCGGGGAGGAGGGGTGATTAAAACAGGATGCCACCGCTGCCATGTGCTCTCGGGTTTGGGGCGAGGGGCCCGCGCCCTGCGAGCAGGCAGCGCCCGCGGCCCCTTCCCAGCTCCCGGGGGCAGGTTCCGCTGAGCCCCACAGCATGGTCCGTGGGCACCGGGGGATGCTGCCGGCATCTTCCCACGTGTCCCCAGATGTTTCGTTCTCTCACATTCCCGTTGCTTTACCGCAGGCCAAAGCATTCCAATCCAGCCTGTGTCCCTCTGGTCTTGTAAGAGCAGATTTCAAGTGGGGGCGAAGGGTTTTCTCTGG
>NW_010530362.1:483-1088 GCF_000687285.1 Phaethon lepturus | reverse complement strand
CTGGCAGCAGGAGCAGCCCCCCGGGATGTGCCCTGTGCCACTCCGGGTGCCGAGGGCAGCCCCGCTCCCAGCCCCTATCTTTGCACCACAGATCGATGCTGAAATCACACCATTACTAGACTGCTTGTAATAAAATCCCATTGCTTGGAAAACCTCTTTCAAGTGAGACCCCAGATGGCATTTTTTCCCCGTTCAGCCTGCCCACAGCACAGTGACGGAGCGGGACCTGCTGTAATCGAGCTGTGGCTCCAGCTCCAGGGGCTCCAAGGATGGGGCTCCATGGCCTTTCCCTGCTCCCCCTTCACCTCCCTCCACGTCTCCGGGGTCCATCGAAGCTCCCCGGTAACTGCTGGTGCTGGGACAGCCACCACCCCCGGCGGGGACCCTCCGCACCCCGTTTGCCCGGCCCTCAGCACCTCCCCAGCTGCGGCGATTTCTCATCTCCAACAGGGCGTTCACCTGAGTTGTGTGTGCCCGAGGCCCGAGCGTGTGAACCGGGAGGCACAAAAGCACAGGAGGGAGATGGATGCTGGTGCAAACATTTCTCCGGTTTTCCATCACGTATTTATTTACGGCACCCCGGGTGTATCCCTGGAGCCCGCTCG
>NW_010530362.1:0-438 GCF_000687285.1 Phaethon lepturus | reverse complement strand
CCGTGCTCCGAGGGTCCCGTCTCTCCTGCCATTGTCCCGCAACACAAAGCGATTTCAGGGGCCCGGTGTATCGGGATAGTAATGAAACCCGTCTGGGAGCCGATCGCTTCTTTATCTCCCCAGCTCCGTGTTCCTGAGGACCACGTTTTTTAATTTGTGTTGGATAAACAATATGGGATTGTGTACGCAAAGAAGCTCTAATTATCCCCCCGGGTTGTGTTTCCTTAAAGGAAATGAACTGGGCACGGCGTTCCCGCTGGAGAGGCGCACCGGTGCAATAGCTTCCAGATTTCCCCCCGTGCCACGACAATCCGGCAGCTCCAGTGGCCCCAGGGAGAGGAGAGGGTGCCGCGTGCTCGCTGCCCGGGGCTGGCTTCGGAGGATACGGGGGTCCCTGCTGCCTGCACAAACACCCCCACAGACAATGCGGGTGCTTCC
>NW_010530361.1:0-1541 GCF_000687285.1 Phaethon lepturus | reverse complement strand
CAGCAGGGAAATGCCTGGAGCGCAGCTCTCACACCACCCTGGGGAGCCAGGGATGGAGAGGGCAGCGCTGGGGCAAGGGAGGGTGATCAGCTGGGTCCCCACCGCTTGGAGCCCCAAATTTTGTGTGTACCATGGTCTGACCCTGAAACACGGGTCCTCCGAGCTGGCCGCGCACTGGTCTCCCGGTGCTCCCATCTGGTCCCATTTTCACCCACACATGGGCGAGGCGGCGGAAGCACCCTGGGTCACGCCTGGGGGTGGGTGTCTGCGTGGCTCAGTGATGCCGTGGGGAGACCTGTGGAAATACCGCTTGGAAAATGTGATGCAGAAAGCCAAGGCGCCCTTTGCGGCCCCAGCGCAGGGGGGAGGCTGCCCCGAGGGGGCACGGCGGGACCCCGACCCCGGCCCTGGGGCCAGATGGGGTGAAAAGGCTACTTGAGAGAGGTCAGGAGGAGAAAACTAACCTGCTTTTCTTTGGCAATTATGAAGTGACAAATTACCAGTGAAAGAACTCATCTATCTGTATTTATTTGTAGAGCCCCTACTCGCTGCAAAAGTAAGGCACGGAGAGGACCAGGATCACAGCCCTTCTCTTAAGGATTTCAAAATAGTCTGCTGACACCTCACTCCATCTCTGTCAGCACCGGGGAGGCACAGAAATTAAGCGGCCAGCCTGGTGCCACCAAGCAAGATGCATTTCCAAGAGCCAGCACCCCGAGCATGCTCTGCATCCCCCGCCCGACACAGCAGCTTCCACTCTGCATCCCCTCATGCACCCAAAAGACCAGGATAGCCTTTGGCAGAGGAAGGTGAGGTCCCCTTCTGATCCCACACTTCCAAGAGCTCAGAGTTTAAGAAAATCTGCTATTAGGAGGCTCCTGATAAACCAGAGAGCTCTGGACCCCTTTGTGCGTGCCACCCCTGAGCTCCATGTCTCCGTGCTGCTTACAGGGCAAGGGCAAATCCTGCGCACACCCAGCCCCGAGACACAACAAAAGTCCCAACCCACCGCATGTAAGAAATGTTTAATTGCATTACAACCATCCTCTGTTATCAAGGAATCAGGAGGGGAGTCAAAACAGGCACTTTGACCCCAGCAGAAGCTGAAGAAATAGCAACGAGTTGGCCAAGGTGCAAACCTCCTCCTCCTGCCTCAGCAGCAGAGGGGGAGCAGGACCCTTCCCCAGAGCAGGGTTTCGGGGGCCTGGGGAAGCCCCCTGCCTTCCTGGGGTGGGCAGCAGCAAACACAGCAGTAAATCACCCAGAAGAAAAAATAATAAAAATCAGTGGCCAGCTTGGCTTTGCTTTTCTTTCTGTTATTAGCATCTTTAAATATAGAAGCAAACTGGATTTTCAAAGCAAAGTGGGTTTTCGAGCCAGCGGGCAGCAGTGACCCGGCCAGCCCGCGGCGTGAGGGCGAGCATCCCGGCAAGCGCTGCCCCGCGGATCCCAGCTCTCCCCACCCCGGGAGATGGGGTGAAAAAACCCCCTCAGGAAGGGAGGTAAATATTTACTCTCTAAACACAAACTGCTGCTCAGAG
>NW_010530360.1:0-26897 GCF_000687285.1 Phaethon lepturus | reverse complement strand
TTTTTTGGCGTTTGTCCCCCCTTCAACTCCTCTTGGAAAGCTGCTCCTCAGCCTGTGCAGTGCTGGGAGATTTGCTCCTCCTGGGAGTGCGTTCCTGCCCCGCAGCCCTTTCCCACAGCCGGCATACCTGACCGCTGCCTGGGTTTGCTCAGCCAGAATTCCTGTTCCTCTCCCAGCCCTCGCTCTGCCAGAGGACGGGGGCAGGCGGGCAGCCTGCCTGCATGGCCCCGGCCCCCGCCCGTGCCAGTGCCCCAAAGCACGGCACAGAGGACAAAAGCAGAACCAAAAAGGGGACAGCGGTCAAAAGGCTTTGCTTTGAGGTTTTTAATATAAACCCGATGCCACCGAGGAAAGGGAAGTGACGTTGTTCCAGCAATAACCCTGAGGAACATCGGCTATTACTGATGAAGACAAGAGAAAGGGCACCTCTGCACGCAGCTAATATTTCTTGTTTTCTTTCTTATCGGAGGCAAAGGAAATAGCATGGTTGTGCTGACTGCCACAAGTAGCAAATCTAATTTTCCCACTGACAGCCGGTTTTTGAGGCACACAGCCTCGTCACACAAAACACAGCAACCCTTCCCTCTTTCATGTGGGAAAAATCCTTCTTTTCCCTCTTTCAGGCACGGTACAAATAGGTATCGAATGTGGCGTTTCTCTCCTTTTTTTACTTGAGGTAAGGTGTGTCTCTGCAGCCTGCAGTGCAGCCCTGTCGGCAGCATCAACGGTCTCTTCTAATAAAGCAAAACACTCAGAAATACGGCTTTACAAGTTAATTGCAATAACATGATTTTCTGACCAGAAATCATGTTTTATTTGAAGTGTTTCAGCCAACTCCCCTGCAGCCCACTGGCAGGTAGAGACAGCAGGCTGGGGCCACTCTTCCTGTAGCAATGCTTAAAGAGTTTTCTTGTCAATGACTGTAATTAGCTCATTTAGAAGAACACGGTTTCCACTAAGAGCCTTCCAAAAGTTAAAAAAGAAGGGGAAAACAGACATTTCTTAGATGACAAAATTCACGCATTGCTCAGCAAGCTGTGGCATTGGGCAGCTTTGGCTGTACTCTGCGATGGTTGGCATAGCCTCAGATTTGTTTGTATTATTCGTTTTTAGCAATGCTGTGTTGCAAAGACACGCCAGCAGCAATAAAACCAAGAGAAACCCGGTTTTGGACAGAAAATAAGAACAGCAAAGAATATATATGTATATAAAAAAACCCCCAGACTGTCCCTGCTGCACTCACCCAGCGCACTGGAGAATCCTGCAGCCTGGCAGGCACTATGAGGGAGTAACATAATTAAACGAAGAAATGGAGGGATAGCTTGGGCTGTGTTTTGCAAGATCACACTCCCATGCACAATCTTTCATCCGGAGCAAAGGGTTGTCCAAACTAGTCTTTAAATTACATACTGCAAATATTCATAGCCAGGAAATGTTTGCATCGCGCAGTGCTAAGTTGAGAACCAGCTCCGGTACAGGATCAGGCACCTCAGCCTCGTCTCACTCCGGAGCGTGCCCAGAAATTCACCATGATGTGCTCACTTTTCGCGCAGCAGTAACCGCGAGGCTTGGGATAATGCAAACCGAAAGGAAAGAGGAGAATAGAGACAACAAAGTGGAAAAATACCCTTGCCTTGATCAGAAGAGGCTGGTTCTGTGTAGGTTTCACTGTGACTCCAGGATGCGGCAGCGAGCAGAGGGTTGAAGCGTTTGGAGCCCACCCAGTGCCCACCATGGGAGCCTGTGGGCGAGGCCGAGAGCCCCGTTCCTGGCGCTGCCCAAGGCAGGGACACGGCGTTAATTGCGTCGGTGCTATTGCACAACTCTGTTGCCTTGACACTGTGTCATGTAAAGATTTTAAACTGCCTCTTTATTAGTCATCCTCTATTCATTTTAATTGTGCCTGATAAACAGGGCCATTTCACCTTTGTGTTCTCCTGTACACACTTATCTGGAGTATTTATATCACTCAAGAGACTTTGATAGATGGGGTTGGTAGATGCAGAGGAAGGAGCAGGCATTGCCATCGCAGCCTGCTGGTGCTCTCACGCCTTTGCTTGCTACGTTTTCAGACCTCTGCTCTCCCAGGGCGGCGAGCACCACAGGTCCTTGATCCGGGCCCTGAAAATGTTCAGGCGGAGGCTTAGGTTAATGCATGGGAACCAGTAAGAAGGCTGACTGAAACACGCACTTAATTTTTTTTCAGGATCAAGTGCTGTAGGTGTGTGCTTAACACCACAGGACTCGCTTTGATCTTCTCCGAGGAGAGAATTTTCTGTGGATTAAATTCTTGTCTCTGAATCGTGGTATTGGTTATTTCATGAAATCAAAGTTGGGAGATGAATAAATAATTATTGAATTTAATGTAAAGAATATAGTCCAAATTTCTGGAATATTTTAGTCACTTTTACTTGCAACATAAAAATATACTGCCCAAGAACGTGCTTATGTGAAACTCTGTCCCTGCAATTCATTGTCTATCCTTATGATTGTGAATTTTAAAGGTGCACTGAAAACTACTGGAAATAGCAGTGCATTTTCCTTCCTGTGGTATTATGACCTTCTCCTCATCCCAAACGCGCCCCTAATTGCAGTGGGGAGAAAAAAGTGCTTTTTGGCCAGGCATAACTCTGCCACCTGTAAGAGAACGACAGTCAGGCTTCGCAGCGTGGAGCACTGCTTAGAGCTCACTTCTCTGCTTCAAGCAGCATCCTACAGTTATTGGAGTCCTTCTCCCTCTGGAGATGCATCTGTTCCCTGGGCTTACATAGTTTCACCTTCATTTTCCCCCTTTAAAAAGACTGAAAAATATAATTCAGGTTTGCACCACAATCATGTGAGAAGATGGGTAAAATCCCACTCGCATTTAAGTTCAGAAGAAGGAACGGAAACTCCATTAAAGGCGGAGAAAAAACCACATTTACTCCAGTGTGAACAGGGTTTCCCGCTTAGCATAAAATCTTGCGTCCTTGTGGGCTGGAAGGAGCTACTTGCTGTCCGACCCAGCATCTTCAAGCACCACTTTGAATCTTTAAGCAAGTGCTTAAAAGGATTAGGAATATAAATGAGTTAATCACCATTTAGGACAAAATTCCACCTAAGCTTTTGAGAACCAACTGGAATATTTTAATTTCCATCATCCAGCACCTTATTTTGCAGAAAATGATTTAAGATAGTTCTTGTAGAGGCAAGGTTGGTATCCAAATTTTTTGTATATATAAGGCCCTGTATTTCCTTGTGCTGGAGTAATAGCATGGCCAGATAAATGTATTTCTTTGAAAAGCCAAGAGGTGCCCAAGTCAGAGATCTGGCCAGGAAAAGGAGTAAAAGAATACTTTTAATGTGGCTGATCATATTTTCAACAATAATTAATTATATATTTTTATAAAGGAAAAAGTGTTCTTTCTTAACTGCAGTAAAATATTCTCTTATAAGTATTCTTGTGATCTGTTAATTCTGCCTAACTGAAAGTGGGGGAAAAAATCTTGCATAAACAAGGACATGGCTACCTTCTTCTGCCCACATGCTTCCATGAGAGCATACACTGACTCTAAAGCTCTTCGACCACATTTTAGCTTGACCCTATAGGATAACGTACCTATGAATTAATTTTCTTTAATGCTGGGTTCATAGCTTCTGGAGCCTGTGCTGAAGACAAATTCAGGCTGCTGCATTTAAATATGGGTTAAGTGGGCATAGGCAATAATCACCTCTGATTAGTATAATCAGCTGCTGAGGGGCCTCACGAACAGAGACATAGAATAGAAACTTAATAATAATTATGTTAAAGGTCCAAATCCCCCTGAATTCAGCAGTCAGAGGACAAAGGGGCGGAGGGAGCACCAGGCAATGGCAACGGCTGTAGTATCACACATGGATGAAGCAGAGGGAAAGAACGGGCAACTCAAACAAGGTGGTAACCCTTTAAAGCTTCTCGCTGGTACTTGTCTATTCTTAGTTACTTGATCCCATACGTAGCAGCTGGGAATTCCGCAAGTCAACTATTCCTTGCGCTGGAAAGTTTCCACTTCTGCTCTCTGGCCTTTACCCAGCGCAAATGCAATGCTCACGTTGTCATCTGATGGAGTGTCCAACTCCAAGGGTTAGAGCAGCAAGGTCTGACTCCGAGACAAGAAGCAATGTCCTCCTGGCCAAACATGGCAGAGAGAAAGCTGTCCATGCCTCCTGATCTTCCGACTATACCCCGGGGTCTGACCAGACCCCCAGGTTGCACATGTGGGTGACAAAGGACACGTGTGCTGGGAGGGCCCGAGCAGGCTGTGCTGGGACAAGGGCAGGCGGAGCTGCCTCCGTCCATACCCTCCCGTCTGTCTCCCAGCTCCTGACATCCACCTCCTCCGCTCTCTCTGGACTGATCTGCATCCAGAGGGCTCCCGGCTGTGTCCTCATCTCCTGTGGTAACGCGCGGTGTTAGGATGGCCGTGACCTGCAGGCACGAAGCACTGCAGTTCCGGTGGCCCCGCTCATCCCCTGCGCAGCCTTGCTGACGGAGAGACCTCCCTCTGCAAAACCACATGCAATTGGGTGCTGACAGAAGCTATTGCCTGATTTCACTTTGTAAAGAAAGTAAAATTTTCCTCTCCAAGGCAAAGTGATCAGTGCAGTCCTTTTCCAGCTCTGCAGCTTGTACAAGATGACATTAAAACCAAGACAATTGAAGACCGTGGAAGGACCCAGTAGAAAGCGAGACAGGGCGTTTACATTTAGAAAGACCACGGGGTTGACAGTCCTTCTACCACACCCTGGTTGGCAAAGACTGAAAAAACAATACGTGTATATCTGTGGATGTATCTGATACCATGCAAACTCACCACAAACAGTTGCATGTGCTTCACCACCACGGAAAGACCAGGCATGGTTTGACACTCAGCCAGATCATAAAAATCAAGCGGTGGCTTCTTAAGCACAAGCTGTGCTGGTGGTTCTTTAGAAGGACTGAGCAGCCTGATTGTCTCAAGGGACCGCTGGCAACACAACCCAGATGCTGAAATCTAAAAAGGACAGAAGCCCTGAGCACAGGCCCCAGGGCACAGCTCTGCAAACACCTCCCTTAATGGCCTTTTAGGACACACGGGAAAGAAAACAACGTGTGTCCTTGATCCCAAGTGCACACGGTTCCCAGGTAACTTCCACTGTTTTTCTTCTGCCCTCTTTAAAAACACAGAAACCTTCTAAAGAAATTCATGAACGCATATAACAAGTGGCCTGACACTCAACAGAGGTTTTACCCTGGGAGCAGGACGGACTGAAAGCATCACGCATTGCTGCCGCTGTGCTCATACCTAAACAAAAGCAAGTTAAAACGCAAGTCTGCGAGACTTTATCACTGCGTTTTACTACTAAATGATACCGAAACGTGTCAAAAAATATACAGAACTGTGTGGGATGTTACTGCGCTCTCTAATCACAGAAACGCTCACGTTTTTTCTGGGCACAGAGGAGGAGCTGAACACCAACAATGAATTGACTATGATGCTAGAAACGAGTATTATGTGACAGATTCTGTCTACAAAAAGCATTGCAAAAAGTCAGTTCTAATGAGCAGAAACAAACCCCTGACCGACCTGGTGAAATCAGTTTCTATTGTGCAGCTGTAAGTGACTGATCACATTTCTGTGATGGAAAATGAATATGCAAGACAGTTGGAATTTCCTCACCTAAACAGAAATATCAGGATCAGTTTTGGTCATGGCTTGTGAATGAGATGTTGGGACTGGAGAGAGGAGCTGTCTTATGCATGTGCTTCTCATGAAACTCGGGACACATTTTGCAGAACAAAACCTGTGGGAAATGGATTGGATTATTTGTTCTTTAGACAGCATGTCTCTTTTCTTGGCCTCAATATGGTGGTGACCATGCAGGCAGTTAAGTACTGCCATCCTTCTCAACCTGACCCCAAGACCCTCCATCGTACCCCAGACTGTCTTAGCAACAGATCCTGCTGGTCCTCTCCACATCAAGACCCCCCCTCTGCCTTCTTTACTCCAGGGGAGCATCCATCTTCTGTGGTGAGCCAAGCAGTACCTTCCCAGCACATTTGTGAGCAGCCAGATGAGCCCAAGGAGGTTTTTGGTTTGGCTTTTTTTTGGTTGTCTCTTTGTTCCCCGCCCCGAAAAATGATTCTTAGCTGTTTTGCAAGTTGCAGTGTTTCTCATGGATGCCATCCACCTTTGTACTCAGCAGAGTATACAAACCACATGGTTCTGCAGTGCAGCGCCCAGGGCTCCTCAGAGCACTGCAAACCACTGTTCAGGAAAATTCTGGCTTACCACAAACTTCTTTTCATTAAAGCGAAAGACTGAACTGCTTTGGAGCATGAGTGCTGTTATAGTGACATCTCCTAGTTCCCCCCCCCCCAGTTTTCATCCTCCCTTTGCCATTCAATACATCTGCCTGCCCTTAACACTGGCGGCGGTGCTAGTTTGCAGAATAACAAGTCATTTCAACTGAGGAAAAGCAAGAGAGAGACGCTCCAAAAATAAAAATAAAAGTGCATTGTTTCCTGTAGAGCTTCAGTCCTTTCACTTGCAGAACTTCTGTTGACCTGCATCAGAGAGCACTTGCACAAAGTGCTACAAAAACAGCGCTCACTGCAGGTTTGCTGCCCTGTCATCATCTCCTCAGTTAATTCAGACACCATGCAGCAGTACGTGCGCGGCGCAGATACTGTCACTAGCGTAGCAACCGGTGGGTGAATCATAATGAGACTATGAAGAGGAAGCATGGCGCAAACTGAAGGAAAAGCTTGCTTTTCAGTGGAGTGTTTCATCTACAGTCGAGTGCTCAAGTTAAGGATGCCGATGAGAGAATTAACTTGTGCCCTGGTCACTTAATGCAGCTTTTTATGCAGTTATTTACTGGTTCTGTTGCTATGGGAAATATGAATACTCACCATGACAACTACAGCAAGAGCGTGGCACACAATCCACTTCACACAGAGCATCTTCTTGAGGAACCGCTCCCATTCATACATCCTACAAAATTCTGTGTCCTTGAGAGCAATTCAGTATGGGGTTTTCAGGCACAGTGATTAATTCTTCTGCGTTTTACAGTGGGATATCGCCTGGTGTCTAATAGTATTTATTACTTGACGCTTACCCAGCCCTTTCAGTATTACATCTGAAAGTACTTCGGAAAAGTAATCCTCACAAAAAAATACTCTGCTTATTTTACGGATGAGAAGTTCAGGCAAAACATTTCAGCAAGGCCCCAGAGCACAGCAGCATCAGGACTGGCATTTGCAGGCGCGTCGCTTGGGCCAGTACGTGAGGCTAACAGGAGCGCGGCTGGAGTAACCTGGAACACAAAGAGTGTGCTCAGAGTAAATCTGTGGCTGAGAAAACCATTACCAACCCAGACGATAATCATTCTGGCTATTTACCTCATAACCTTTCCAGACATGTTCAAAAGTGCGTAAGTGACATCTCTACTTTATCACAAGGTTTAGCCTAGAGGGAAATTCTCCCTTTTAGTTACCGACGTTAACCATGTTGCTTTTGGCATTGGATCTATTTCCCTACTTTAAAAAACAGCATCGACAACTTTTTTCCACTGTTTAATTTGTGTAGTCACAGTAATTAAATATGAATCTTCAACTATTGCTTGACATATTGCAGATTTATCATCAGTGAAACAGCCTTCTGCACATTTCCATAATTGCTGCTGTTCAGAACAAAATGGTTATGCACTGAAAGACTGACAATTTTCTCCTTTTGGTTAAGTTCTCATTTGTCTGCCCTCTTGGCAGTGCTGTATAGCAGTTTCATTTCATAATTAAATTATTTTCCATTCGCATATGGAGGCAATAGTTTACTTTCCAAATTTTTTTTTTTATTTTACATTGTTTCTTAAGATGTGGAGTCCAATACATACTGCAAGGAGACAACGTAGCATCTTATGAAATGCTGTTCGTGTGCTTCTCCAGCTGAGTAACAGGCAAACATAAACCACATAGATACTTCATCTGAATATAGCGGCCTTTATGGCCAAGAAAGAGTTGAGCCTGGTTGGTGGCTTTACCCCTTCATGCTTCATTTTGCAAAGAATTAACAGTGACTTCAGGCCGTGGTTCAAATTGAAGGGTTGGGTTTTTGCCACCTGCATGCGGAGCACTTTGACACCACGGCTGCCCACCATCTCTGGGTGTTTTCTCAGGAAGGACGAAGGCTTATATTCCCTGGACAGATCAGTTTTGCGGTAAAGAGGAAGGATTAAAGGAGAGGTAGTTCTGGGGACCCCCAAACCCTGGCAGGAGCAGCCTGTGTGATTTCCACGTCTCAGTGCTGGGGTGAAGCGCTCTCCATCCCGACTCCCCAGGCAGGCGGCTGGCTAAATGTTACCTGTCCGTCAGTCGCGCTGTCACACAAGCTGTCGTAACAGTCTCTGCGTAACTGCTCACACGTTTGTATCTGCTCAGAAACCCTTCTGGCTGCCTTCCCTTCAGTAAATAAATACGTAGCTTCTTGTGAACAAAGCCTTATCAGATTGAACAAGCCTCCTGGGAACGTTTGAGGTATGAGACTTGCACACAAAACTGCAGACAGGTTGAAATACTTAAAGTGATAAGGCCCAGTGAATTTTTTCGCTGAAAATCAGGATTTCATTCTAGGGGCCAGGTTACCTTCGCTCCCTATTAAAGATGAGAAAGGAACAGGCTGTTCTTGTTGCACGTGCCTTTTGTGAATCCTCACAAGCATAGCTGCCTGTGTCTCGCCACCCCGCTGTTTCTGGGTGCTCTCAGGTGAGCCCCGGCATGGGTGCTGCAGTCACTCCTCAACACTTCTGGTGGATGGTGCTGAGAGCCCAGCTGCCTCCAGGGACAGCGGTGGGACCAAAGGAGAAGAGGGGTTAAAAACATGACCATTACGTTAGGAGGGAGCAAGGAGTTTTGCCCAGCCGTGGTTAAGCGCAAGCTTTCAGCTTCCTGCCCGTGGACACCCCGGACCCACCGCTGGAGCCTGGGCTGGAGCAAGAGACCTCCTGATTCAACCAGACCTGCAACTCCTGCCCTCCTGGTGGGATGACACAGCACGTGGTCTCGTGCAGCTCCTGCCCATCTCATTACACATCTCAGGGTTTCATCGCCTTGCTGAAAAGTTTTGCCTGAACTTCTCATCCGTAAAATAAGCAGAGTATTTTTTTGTGAGGATTACTTTTCCGAAGTACTTTCAGATGTAATACTGAAAGGGCTGGGTAAGCGTCAAGTAATAAATACTATTAGACACCAGGCGATATCCCACTGTAAAACGCAGAAGAATTAATCACTGTGCCTGAAAACCCCATACTGAATTGCTCTCAAGGACACAGAATTTTGTAGGATGTATGAATGGGAGCGGTTCCTCAAGAAGATGCTCTGTGTGAAGTGGATTGTGTGCCCCTGAGAGCCGGGAGAGCATCTCTTAATTTCACAGAAGTCAGATCAGCCCTCTTTGAAAAGCAGCTTTCATCACAGATTAGTGACAGTGAGACTATGGCTTTTTTTTTTTTTTTTTTTTTAAATAATCTTCAGACTTCGGTACACAAGGTTAGAGTCACAACCTGCAGTGGGGATGGGCAAGCCTCAACTTTTCAACAGGTTTCATCTAAAAGAAGGATCTACACCTTGAGAGTCTGAACCAATCCACTTAGTAATTTCCTGCTTGCCACAGGCAAAACCCGCTGTCCCCGTGGACGTCAGGCACCTTTGCTACCACTGACCAAAACATGCTGGGGCCAGAGAGCAATGAAATGATGTCTGAGCAAGGTGTCCTCCTCCTCCCTCCACGAGGACACTGGAGATCTTCCAGTGCATGGCCAACACTCACCTGTGCGTTTCCATTTCGGGTCCTGGCTGCTGGACCGGGCAGGAGCGGTTGATCGGCTTTACCTACTGTTTTGCCAGGATCAGGGCTTGAATGAGGGTGAGCTGGCTGTCACCCAACCCAGAAAAGTCTCAGGTTGTGCTGACAGGCTGGGGGAGAGAGGGAGCTGGGGGAACTTCTGTTCTCTGTGAGGATATTTGCTTTTTATTGTTCAGGTTTTCAGACCCAGGGACCTCGGTGGACTGGCTTCTGCCTCGTCAATTATAAGAAGAACCAAGGATGGTCTGTTTGCTTTTTTTGGGGCTGCTTTTTGGAAGTTCTACATCCAAAATGGTGCTTATTTGTCATCCTTGGAAGAATAATTTTCTCCTTTACGTAGCCTTTCTGCTGCTCACAACTACAAAGGGACTTAATGGCTCTGTATCGTGACCTTTCCTCGTTCAGATGACTGTAAGCAAATGAACATTTTGTTTGATCTAACAGGCAAGAGCCCAGATGCAACGCTAGAAACAAACACTGAATTTCTGACAGACCAAAACTGCCTGGGTGGGGCTCACTGCCTCCTTGTGATGGCTGATTTGAGCATGACCTCTAAGACTGGAAAGAGTTGCCTTGGAGAGCTTTTCAGGATAATATGCACTGCAAAGATGAGACATTAAATTTTGCATAAGTCTGACACTTGTAAAAATAAAGCTGAACAGCCAGGCGGTATTTTTTGATTACAAAAGTGGTATTGCTTACGCTTCCCACAGGGAGTGGAAAGGCATCGCCTCCTTCACGAAATCTGGTGGGGAGAGAACTTACCTTTTCTGAAAATTCTCTCAGAAAGGACCTTTGCTCCCATGTCCTCATAAAACATATAATGGGCAAAATTTTGGAGGGAACTAAGCCTTTGTGAATATCAGTTCTCTTCTCTAACAAGTGCAGGGGCCATGACTGTGTGCTATGACAAAGCACACTCCTCTGGGCTACCCTGCGCGTTGGAACACTGGATTTAATTTTTAGGGACTGCAAGGCCTGACTTGTATTTTTAGAATAGCTTGGAAGGTATAACTGAGATTTCCAGCCAGGCGTATGGCTGCGTTTGTGTGCAGTTTACAAATAGGAGAAATTAAAGCCATATCCTTCGACTGAACAAAAAGACAAAAGAAATCTTCAGGCAGAATTCTCTTCTCAGATCTACCCACGCTGCACGCAGTGATGGCAAAGAAAGGCATCTCCCGTGCTCCTTGCAGAGACAATGCGACATGAAAACAGATGCCCAAAGCACGTATCTTGGGAGAGTATATTTAGCCTGGAAGTGTTTTAGACTGAGAAGTGATCGTGCAAAATACAGTTTTCTTGCCAGCATTATTTTAGTAAATAAGGAGGAAAATTTTATCCTACTTACTATTATAGATAATCTGGTTAAAACAGGGATGAAGGAGTAGCTTTGGGTGTGCATTGATAAGAAGAAGTGCCATGACATTTAGTATACTCAAGCTCTTAGATCTTCATTTCGGATTAGACAGTCAGCAAACGGAGCAGAGCTTTCAGTTTTCAGTCTTTTTGGGGAAAAGGAACGGGTAAAGCCTAGGAGTCTGAAACTTGTTCAGTCAGTTTATCAGGTGGAAATCTGCCAGTTTGCAGTTGAAAGGTGATACATACAAATTCAGTGGCTGATTGTTTCGTTTGAGGGAACTAGGCGAGTGTGTGAAACATTGCATGCAATACAGTGAGCTCTGGAGATTTTAGAAGATCCGTCCTAAGGAGGGAGGGGAGAGACCCCTGAGGCTCATGCCAGCAGATACACTGGGTGCAGCACATTGCCTTCAGTGCTGCCAGGACGTTGGTGCATGCCCGTCAATATCTTACATCCTTTCCCATGTACCACGCTACTAATACCTGTTGTTACCACCATGCCAAATGCAGTTTTGTTCTCACTCTTCATCCTTAGAGAACGGACTTCTAGATGTTGCTACAGCACCATGAGTTTGCCAAGTATGTAGTTCATCGCTAATGCAGGGACATATTTCAGGCACTGTCAAAATTATCAATATCCTTCAATTTGGGACACAATGAGCCTAGTCTGAGAAGTCCAATGTAGGCAGCCTTGAGCAGCCTGTCATTATCCTTCTCTAAAAGGACGAGCTGAGACCTAAAGGCATCAGAAGAACAGTGACAAAGTACAGAGGATACTAGAGCAAGTATCATGTATTAAGAACAGAGCACGCATTTTCCAGTTATTTGATCCAGTCTGTTCCAGAAAAAAACTAATAGACCCAATCCTGAAATAGGTATGTAGAAGATACCTCCACAATAGAACACTGAACACAGCACTTTCATTGCAAAAGTATTCAGAATTCAACACACCGTTAATATAAATATAATAGCTATGTAGCTATTCTTGTAATGGGAAGCCCTTATTAACATGGATAAAGTATCATGAAGATGGGAGTTACTATTTCTAAGAGTCATCATTGTCCTCAATAAAGTTCTTCTTTCGGAGTTCACTGGAAATAAGAACTTCTGTCTCTAGTCTAGAATTATTACAAATTAAATTATCTCTTCTCCCATGGATGCAGGACAGAGAAAAGGCTTTTAGGGTGAACTGTGGTAAAATCTAGCAGGCCTATGACACTTATCAAGGATAGAATTATTATTATTACTATTGTTATTGTTATCATTACTGTTATTGTTATTACCTTATTATTGCTGTCATATGCCAGTTGCAGATGGATAAAAAGCATGTTAAGTTTAGTTAAAAAGAAAAAAGCCCCACTGCATTTAAGCTTCCATTATTAACACACTTACCAAACTGAGCTAAATGACTGCTTTTTGTTCAGACTTTGAAGTCAATGCATAGTTACGTTCATTTATTTTATTAGTTGCTTTTCAGGTAGAAATTCAGTACCTTAAATGTTCTTCAATCTGAAGTTCAACCCAGTATCCTCAATTCATACCTGCAGCCCTTTGATGTAAGTAAGTGCAATCTTAAATCTCTTCTTCACACAGGCATAAAGCTGAAAAGATAATGGCAGTGCTGCTGCCCTATGCGTTTCAAGCTCTTTCCATTTTATATAACGCAGCAGCACAAGTAGGCTTTTCTTCTATTGATAATAACTCCAGATGTGGCACAGCCATACCTACGACCAACACACTCAACAATAACATTCACAAAATATATCGGTCAGGAGGGCAATCAAGCACACAGCACTAGCCTACATCACCTCTGGATCTCAGCATCTGCGGAACAGAGTCATCCACTTGCAATAAAGGCTCAAAAATAAAGGAAGATGCAGCCTCCACTACCACAGCTATTAGAGCGAACAAGAGAAAGCTACCTTTGCATTCCGGGCTTGGAAAGCGTAGTGTTTGAATAAGAGAAGTTGAGCTGCTGGGACAGTTTGGATTTTGATCCGTACTTGTTCGGGTCAGCCTCGCAGCAACTATGAGTGTGCCTTACTTTGCTCTTCACTTTCCTCACATGCTTCGCTGCGTTCCACACTCATTTGGTAATGCTTCTGGCTTTCTTATTAAATGCATTTTCATCACCAACGAAGTGCAGTTTTAGATAAAGACACGGGAAGAAGAACGGTGCTGGTTCCCCATGGCAATAACTGGTGTGCGTTGCTCTGCACAGGGTCTCGGCTCCCTTCCTTGGGCTGCCTCCTTCCCTTCCTCGGCTCCCTCCCTTCCATAACAGCCCAAATACGCAGCGGAGGAGGCAGCGCTGCGGCAAACCAGAACTGTAGGCACTGGCAGAGAAGAGGCATCACTGGACATTTAAAAACTCAACTGGATCAGGGGAACATCCTTTCCTCTGGTAACAGCGGAATAGGGTGAGGTTTGGCCTGTTAAATGGGCTGGTTTGGTTTGGCCGGCTGTTTCTCTACATATGCCATTACGCCCAAATGAGCTGGCAAGTATGTTTTCATCACTCATTACATGTGTGGCTCAAAAGCTGCCGCCTTCAGTCCCGGAGCACCCTCCGAGGGCATGCTCCACCAGAGCCAGCCCAGGAACTTCTGCTGCTTGTCACCCCTGCTGCAAAACCAGGAGCACACCTCCTCCGCAAACCCAGATCACTTTCACGCCAAGAGGACTGGAGCCACGTCTTCTTTCCCTTTGCCAGGTCTCTGGGGACCCCCATCTCCATGTGCCTGATGAGTCCAGCCTGCTCCCCAGCTCCGCCGGGGAAGACGGTTACGCTGGGTGGGGAAATCCTGCCCCGCCGCGCTGCCCCGCTCAGGCACGGGCTCCGCCACGGGCAGGCGTCCCCGGCCAGCGGTGGCACTTCCCTTGCTCCATCCAAACCCGGCATGCTGCGGCTGACGCCTAGGGCTGCCACGGGCTGTGACACAGCTCCGCTGTTCGCAGAGCGGCAGGGAAGCAAGCAGTTTGCTTCACGTCAGAAAGCCACCTGATTTTGCGGGCATTGAAGGCACGGTGCGCAGGCACCACGTGCTCTGCGCCCACTCTGCTCCCGCTGGCCTGCCCACGGCTCAGGGCTGCAGCCGGAGGAGAGTTTTCATCCGGGGACCAGGTGTGGGCATAGTGGTGGTGTTTGCACCCTTTCTTCACCCGTGCCAAAAGGCAGTCGAAGAATTTGTGTTTGGACGGACCCGTATCTGCACAGAAGACATCCCAGTGAAACATCAGGGTGGGGGACGCTTGGACAAATCACCACATGAGCTCTGAGGCACGAGCAAGTGACTGCCAGTTTTTTATGTTACAATATAGAACCTGCTGACAGGCAGAAATTCCCTTCCAGGACCGCTTTGTCTGTGGAATGAACTCCTCTCCTCCACGAGGATCCTGCAAACACTTACTTCCTGGGCGGGAAAGCAGACATCAGGAAGACAACGATGATGCATATGGTCAAAGCAATTTATGGATTGCCCACCATACAGCGAAGGACACAAGTACCCATAGGAAGTTCAGAGACACTGCTGTAATAGTGAAGAACACAAGTCAGAGAAGTCTTTTGCATGTGGTGTCACTGCAAAGAGCTTCCTGTCTATCAATCAGACGGCTCTATGTCACCGTCAGTTTTGCACTGGGAATGGCCCCTGGCAGGGTGACAGCCTACAATTTGCTCCTTAATCTTCTTGGCGCATTTAGTTGGCCAGAGTTTAATTAAAATTAATACTAGATTGATTCATGGCTGCAATCATGAAGGATGAGCAAGTTGTAAGAAGGACATGCAAAATAAGGACAACTTCTAGACCCATGAGATTTCTTCTCATTTTTGCTGTCCAAAATTTCTTTCAAAGACTCCAAACATCTCTGGCTTCTCTGGGTTGGAATTTGGAGGTAGGATGGCTCCATAAATGCACTGGGAATTAATACTTAGTAATGGAGAAACCTGAATCGATGAGTCCTTTCAGCTCCTTTGAGATGTGGGTTAGCCGGCAGAGCCAGAAGTTGCGCAATGCCCGCTGCAACACCGCCCAAGCCCAGAGTAAAGGGAAGTGGCCATTTGTGCCTGAGCCATGTGAAGTGTCCGTTCTGAATCGAGTTTTAAAAAAACCCTCTCAGCGCTCCAGGGGCACACGTGGGTGACGACTGTGCATGAAAACTCCTGCGTGGCGCAGGGAGTGGGTGGGATAAGCCTGGGAACTGCGCCGCAAGTGGCCTTGCGCCAAGAGCGGCGCCAGTCGGACCCAAATGACCACACCACCCTCTCTGTTCCACATCTGTAAGCGCTAATACCACAAATGGACGGCACAGGTACAGGCCCAAAACATTACTGCTCTCTTCCCACCCGTTTCTCCAACCGTGCAGCCCGATGGCTGCTGTTTATCAATATTAAAGCACATACAGATCCCCCGTTTACGATCAAAGAGACTGATGGGGACCCAACTACACCAGCCCTATGCACACAAACAACTGAAGTTCGTTCTACCAAGCAGCAGAGGTTATGGTCTGAATAATTCAGTTAACTACACCGCAGTGCAACTCTACCGTGACATGGGTTTCAAGCCAAAAGTGAGTACTGTTTTGAAGGGCCTCCGTGACATGCAAACCTGGGTTCCTCTGACTCTCTGTAAATCACAAGGGGCTGCATTCATCAGAGGGCAGGGACGTACGTGCTTCTGAGGAAAGAAAATAGGCATTTTTTGGAAATGTCACACGTTAATCACGCTTTTCCAAGCACACTGAGATACAGCCAGAGAGAGTACTAGCTCCAAGGAAAATTATGAGAGCTGAACAACTGTCTACTGCCAATAGTATCTCCATAAACAGTTATTCAGATATGCCCTGTTCACACCTATCACCAACTAATTGCAACATGACTATAAGATCACCAGGACCGTATTGACATGTGAGGAAGTGATTATGAACACAGAGCTTCCTAAGAAGCAAGGGCTGTCCCACTTTTCACAATGATGTTGGAGAACAGAAATCTCTGTGGAGCTCTAATGGGCTACAGGGGTGAGCTGACAATAAGCACTCTTTAATTAAGCTCTTTGAGAAAGTCAGGCTCCCACTGGGCTTGTTGTGAGAGCAGCAAAGCTCTTGATTTATAGCAATTCAATGCCCAAGCTTCCTAATACTGATGTAGGACACCAAATCACCAAGACCTCTTCAGTATAATTAAAGGCAGGATGCTCCTGGCTGGCTTATCGCAGCTCCGAACGGGAAGGCAGTCGGGTGTATTCTTGGGGTTTGTTCCTGTAGCTTATATGCTCTATGTTATATAATAAGTTGCTTTGGTGATAGTAAAAGCTGAGTTAATTAGAAAGGGGGAAGACGTAGTGACGGGGAGATTATTCAGGATCTTCTGAGTTCTGATCATGCCACAAACTGGCTGCAAAGTTTTGAGAAGCCTAAAGTTTCTCTTTTCCTCTTTTAAATGAAGTGGAAAAAATAATTCAGCACATAGGCATGCAGGGGTTAATTAGTTAGGGCTTGATTTTCAGAAATGCTAAGCAAATTTCAACTCATTCCTGGTGCTTTTTATCTTTGAAAAATCAGGCCAAACAGCGTTATATCTCTTTGCAGCATTTATAAAGGCTAATATGGCTCCTATAAGCTTAATCTATCCTGGCGATCTCATCAGGGCTCTGGGCACTAATGCAGCACATATGATGTCTGGATTAGCTCCTGCCTGAACTAGTGCTCAAACACACAAATTGTGTTAGACCAGCGATACACCAGCAATTAGTGTGGCATGTGACCGCTGCCTACTCTCTGCTGTCTTTACGTGGAGGTACACGAGGTGGTACCGCCAGTGTCCATGGCTGGGGGCACCTTTGAGCTACCCACCGGCATTTTAGAAAGTCAGTCTGTCTGGGCTTGGAACGGCCCTGCACGTGAGGTTCTGTTCTGGTCCTTGGTGAACCACAATGATCTGTGCAAATTGAATCGATTTTGGGAATTCTCCTAACTTCACCTTCTAGACTTTATCTGCTAAATAGGAGAACACCCTGCTAATAAGTGTTCCTTCTTGGGAATATTAGCTCCTTCTAGGCTGCAGCCAAGTCAGTCCTAAACCTTTTCTTTGTTAAGCCAGCCTGGTGGAAATCTTGGAGTCCTTCACCAACATACACATTTTCCAGTCCCTCTGTCGCTCTTGGTCCTCTGCAGCTTTTCATCATCCTCTTGAATTAAAGGAAGGCTTGCATCAGTACTGTCATGAGCACAAATAACAGAAGTGATATAACTTAACATCCCTGATTGTATTCCTTCTAACTACAGCACTGTGGCTGTTTAAGCATGACTCTTAAAGTCTTGTTCAGAGTCATTGCTTTCAATCTTCTGAGCCTTCCTTCCCGTCTTTATCTTTTGAAGCATGACTCTGTCCATACTGAAATGAAAGCTATGTGCTTGCCAGAGATAGCTAGTCCCTTTGTATTACCTTACAGAACTAAACAAAACCAGGAAGAAAATAAGTGCGCATTTTCAATAACCACTATTCTTACTTTTTTTCATCAGAAAAACTATGTCAATATTAGGAAAAAATAGAATTTCAGTTTTCTGCTTTGGTGCAAAAATACCATAGGAAAGAAAAAGCCAACAACAAAAATATCTAGATATAATTACAACCCTAGAGGTCACAACTATGCTGTGGCCAGTGGGACTCTATTGTGGGTGAAGTTAATTCCTCTGTGGAGGCCAATTTGAGGCCTTTGTCCCAAAAATTCTTCAAAAATAGGTTCCCTGCAGCAGGTAGGTTGCTCTTTTACTCAGGATTGAATTTCAGTCTGTGTGCATATCAGATGAATAGGATTTGGTTCAATGAAAGAGTCTGAAGGGAACATTTTTTCAAGCTGCGTGATGTGCAAAAACACCCAACCCATCAAGAAGAAAGACATGAAACAATAGAGAAACCAAAAGTATAATGGAAGAATAAAGACATCCTTCGGGATAAGGCAGTGGAACACGTGTGGGTGGAAAAGCACACAGGAGAGATATGGAAAGTATTCAGAGAGAAATTACTGTATGCCCAATGGTTATGTGTGCCATTGAGCTATAAATACTTCAGGACTGGAGGCAAGGCTAAAATTTATACAAGGAAGTGGAAAAAGTCTCTGATGTAAGGAAAAGCTCTCTAAAAGCATAGGAAAATTGGAAAAATTGAAGTGGAGAATGGAAAAAAAAGAGACCAGTTAATGATATGAAGAGAGCAGGTCCAAAGACAGATTTGCTTCTTTCACGTATGGGTCTCTAAGTGTGCGTGTCTATCAAAATCTTACTCTTAGCAGTCCTGGCATCAACTGTGAAAGAGCGTATTTCAGAAGCAGGCTGTACCACAAAGGCTTAGTATGGCCCTTTGAAGCCACCCTGCCCGAACCTCCTGGTTATCCTGCGTTTCACCCATCGCTCGCTGGATCCACCCGCTGCCTCCTGCCTCATCTTGTGGGCAACACTCCGGTGGGTCCTGGCTGCGTTTCTGGTCTGTGCTTGTTCAGCGTCAAAGGGGCCCAGTGCCTCCACGTGACCTGAGACCAAGCAGAGCTACAAATCACACCAGCAGTGCCAGTGCTGGCTGTTCTTACCTCCATAGCCGACGTACATGAATTTCTGTTTGCCCGGCAGCATACCTGTCTATTGACACTCGTAAGCAGGAATTTCACGTCCCCAGGTGAGGGATGGAGTATGCAAATGAAATGTTGCAAATCCTGTAACTGCCACTACACACGGAGAACCACCTACAAGACCTGTGCTCGGAGGTGTGAACAACTTCCAGCAAGGGTAATTATGCGTTACCTTAAGGAATTCGGGTTCCCCAGGGCAGGATACATCTCACCCAACTGCAGTTATTTAAGAGCTCGGTGCTTACTCGCAGCTAATTGTGTAGGCTCGTTTCTAGAGACAGTGGAGGGAGAGAGGGTCCTTCAAAGCCTCCAGCTCCGACTCTGTGATGAAGATTGCATGGAAGGGCCCATCTCTCCCCCGTGGACAAGCAGCTTGTTGGGAAGGCACGGGTGGCTGCCAGGTGACTTCAACCTCGTTGCAGGCAATTCTGTTTTCCATAACAGCAATGGTTGCGCTGTTGTAGTATTTTGGGGATGCGTGTCAAGCGCTGAGAAGGAATATTTTAACGAAGGGGTTGAAGCGTACCGTCAAAACCCTCCTTGACCTACCACAAGCAGTTGTACACTGAAGCCCTGTGAAAGTTCATCCCAACGGGAGACGCTTTACCACTACTGTCATTTCACGACGGGCAAGTACATTTGCTCTCTTTTTAACCATACAGCCTCTGCTGCGTGAAGTCGGCCCCTGTACTGACGGAACACGAGTCTCACGTGCGGTCGTACTTCGCCCCGAGAAGGGGGCATGCAAAAGCCGAGCACGGCTGCCCGGTCCCTCCTCTGTCCTGCTTGCTTTGCTGTAATTACATAAGCAGCATTTGCCTGGCTCCTACTTTCTCGTTTCCTTCGCTTGTTTTCTGATTTTTAGGACACTCTTTTACTCGAGTTACACTGATCTCTTTTGCCAGAGAGGATAACGTATTTTCTGACTAAAGCCTCTTATCTTTAATAACCAGGCACATTTACTGCCCAAGTCAATAGTTAGACTTGGGAATTCTTTTAATTAGAAAAGTGACCACTCTAATCAATAGTAAAACCTGAAAGCCCCGTGTTACAGAGAAGCTGCTATGCAGAAATCTAGACCAATACTAATTTTCTCCTTTTCATTCAGCAGTGGAAAATATGTGAACATACTGCAGGGCATCTAAACGACCCTAAACACAGCCATCTGCGAGAAGTTCTGCTTTAGTTATAGTGGAATAAAAAGTGGCAGCACCACTGATATTCAGGCCAGCGGAATATCACTCTCTTCTTAAAAAAACTGGGTACCAGTTAATATATTCCACAATGCTCCCTCCACTCCTGCCATTGCGGTTTAATGCTGTGGGAGACCGTCAGCAGCGCGGTGGCTTACCTGCCTTTGCTCGGAGCTTACCAAACACGAGCTGAGGGTCTCCTTCTCAGGTCTGCAGGCGCGTAGCACGGGCGGCAGCTCATGCAACGGCACAGGTAGCCAAACTCCCACCGCAGCCAGCCGGCGTGGCGATGGATTTTCTCTTTAAGCCATGACAGAGCCAGGGTAATATGAAAACTATTTTATCCAAGATATAGGAAAACTTGTGATGTGGAGGGCAGGGGTGAACAAGAGAGCGGAAGACACTTGGCAGGGGGAAGAGGAGAAGAAATAGGTTAAACCAGAAGGTGACAAAGTACAGAAGGTCCAGCTGGGTCCAGAGGTCCCCTCCTGCAGCGCCGCGACGGCCAGCACAGGGACGCAGTGCCCGCAGGGCGCGCGGGTCACGCTCTGTGCGCACCCTGGACACGCGTCAGGTTCCTGGAGGGTTGCTTTAAAATCTGTTTGTCGCAGGCTCCTACGCGGAAAAATCTGGTCCCCCAACTTTAAGCTAAAGCAGTCGCCAACGCCCCGAGCGGCAAGGCTGGACCCAGCCCGAGGGGTTTTGCTTGAAAGCCTTTGCAGAGGGTGGCCGCCGGTTGGTGAGTCCTGAGCGCCTTTGGTACCCAGCCCAGCACAATGGTGCTTCTCTGCTCCAACAGAACTGAAGATTAATCAGATGTTAAAAATTACTATTCAAAAGATATTCTGTGTCATAAATATCCAGACTCACAGCAGCGCATTCAGCAGCATTGTCCGAACCCCCTTCCTCTTTGTGAGAGGAACAGAAACTGCTTCTCAAACAAATGAGAACAAGACTTTTGTTTTGTTGTGTTACAAAGAAAAATCAACTGATGATAGCAGACATTAAAAAAACAACCCCGCTTAATTATAATCTTTCTGGAGCAAGCAGAATGGCTTCAGATTATTTTACATAACTGTGTTAAATGTCCCCTGAGAATTAGTCGCCTACTACACTCCAGGGTGCCTGAGCTTAAAAGATGGCCAGTTATTTAACAGGCTTGTGAGCAGCTTAAAAATGTACCAGCACTTGCTGCAAAAGAACAATTGCAAGTGGGTTTACTTCTTTATCTTCACAGCCCCTCTACGATGGGCAGGAGACTGTTCTTTAATGGTGCTTTTTATTTTGAAATGTGTATTGCACCTATTGCTGTGTATTCAAATGGTAATTATCTTAAAATATATATATACGGCCAAGGCTTGGAGTCTCTTTTCAAGCAGTATTTGCAGTAGCAGCCTTGCAAAACTTTACTAGAAGGCTTGCACAAAGAGAGCATTTTTTGCTTCTATAATCTGGAAAAGGAAGGAATATCTTATTTTCCTCCATCACCTTCCTAGAAAAGGAGAAACAATCTGACTAATGAATAGCCCAATATTTTTGCAGGGACTTAGAAATGTGACTGGGAAAGAAAAAGACGGCAAGATTCAGCTGCAGCTGGGCTATGGTCTTTCCTTCTTGGGTTACGTTTATTTCTTTTAATTTTTGGTGTTTAAGGTATGTTTCTAACCACAATTACCTACCATAAATTATGAAGATAAATAGCAAAGTGAGAAGAGAACTGTTTTTTTGTTCATGGACTTTTAAGCCCAGTAACTTTCAGAAGAGTTTGCATGCAGACTGCTGGAAGCAGTGCCTTTGTAGAGGCAGGTCTTAAAGCAGGTAGGTAAAAGGCATAAGCAGTGCGTGGGCTTTAGCATGGCCCAGGTGTTATTTTGACTGCCATAGAGACAACAAATGAGAACACTGGTAATATCTTAATTTTCCATTCTCTCTGATGGACTGGCAGCAAAATATGTAGTCTGTTAATCAAATTCTCAGTGAGCTATAGAGGGACAGGAGTGGCTATTAGCTGCAACCATGAAGGTGGAAGAAGTGCAAAGCCAGATGCCACAGCTCTTTCTCAGCTGCTGATGGTAAAAACCAACCCAAATATCCCACAGAGCCGTAAAAGGGAGCTGAAGCCATTCCTGGGCATCCCTGCACCACCAGCAGCACCCCCGGGACTGCGCCTAACGAGGCTGCGGAAGCCTTTTCTGGTATTATTTTTTATGGTCAGTCCAGCTGAGGGCTGGGTGAGCGGCGTCACGCTCACGGCGGGGAGCCCGCCCCGAGAGCCGCCTTCGGAGGGACACCCAAACGCTCTGCCAGCATCGGCTCCCAGCCCACCCGTGGGAACTTTTTAGTCATAGCCATGACCCTGTCTTCTGCCAGCAGCGGGAGAGCTGTAAGGATCGGGTTTACTGCTGCTGGGCTTAGGGTTATATCTCATGCTGGGGGGTTCAGAGGAAGGTCCCCCTGTGCCTGATGGCTCTGGTGCCTTCCGCCAGCCCCCCCAGCCAGTGACCCCTATCCTGCTCTTGCACAGAGGAGCTGGTGCAGGTCAGGGAACGGGAGGAGGAGGCACGTTGTGGAGTCAGTGTCACCCCTTCTTCACGCCCTGGTGCCGGATTTCCTGTGTTCCTGGCAGGGCAGAGGGGAAAATATGGCCCTGAGCATGATCACCTTCATCCTTGTAACCAGGGACGGATGTGAAACCTTCAGCACTGAAATCAAAACCAAGGGTGCATAAGCTGATCGCTATGTGAAAAAAACAGTCTCCTGCAAACAGAAAGGAGTATAAACCTCAGTCAGCAGTTACAAACCGGTTGAGAGGGACAGAGGTTCATCATGTCCCAGGCAAGACTAGATTACATGCAGTCAGCATCCCCGAGCTGCAGACAGACCCTAACGCTTGACAAAAGGCTAAGTTGAACCTTGATGCAAACCCGACCGTATGGGAACCTGCAGGGCCACGTCTGCTGCCGGGAATCCCTTGGCACTGCAGCACTGCGGATCAGCGCCGTGCCTCCCTTCACACTTGGCTGAAGCTGTTCAAGAGGATGTGCCAAAACACGGATCTCTAAGCTCAGAAGGGAAAGGGTGCAAGCAGAGTTCAAGCTGACAGAGAGACCGTGCCACAACAGCCGAGATGAGCTCCAGGGCAAATGGAAGAAGGGATGGAGCCTGAGCAGCCCTGCGGTGGCCAGAGGACCAGGCAGCGGCTGAAACGCAGCCGCTTTCACATGAAGGCTCTTTGCAGAGCTGGAGATGGCAGCAGTGGGCAGCACGTCACGCTGGCTCGCATGAGTGGATGAGCGACGTGGAGGGACTGATCCGCCCTGCACTGGGACCTGCACCGCGACCTCGGGCCGCGCCAGCGTCCAGTCCCCCCATCTCTGCGTCCTGACCCACCCCTTACACTGTGGGCTGTGTCCGGCGCCGGGGCCCCGTCTCTCCCAGCCTCTTGGGGCTGTGGGGTAGGAAAGAGGAACTCTCCTCCCTCCCTCTCTTTCTCGGTATATGTAAAAATTTTCTTCTGAAATTATGTAAGCAAACTCATCTAGAAATAAGAAACTCAAGTCAGCTTTCCGAGAACACTTTGGAGAGAGATTGATTTCGTGTTTGGAAGGGTGTAAATTTGGGCTTTGTGACTTCAGCAGAACTATTTTGAATTTGTTCCGTATAATGAAGCTGGCCATTTTTGAATACGGGTAGAAAATACAACAATTGATATTAAATACCTTCAATTCCATTTTAATGGGCTCTGTATTTCAGAGCTGGGGTAAGTGGCTTCTCTCTCTGCTATTAGTCTAAAAGCTACGTGACTACCCGGTATTATTATATGGTAGATCTGACAGGGAGGTACAAACCTCATCTTAATTGCTGGGTAGAGAGTTAAGAGTACCTAGTTGACAAGCTTATCTTATTCACCCTCTGGGTTTGCCACTTACTCAGTTCAGGGGAATAAACATACATCATTTACACTTGTAAGGACATGATGTCCTTTCTTCCCCTTAAATAAGTCCCAGTAGGGAGCACTGCAATTGAGCTGCCAAAAAGGAAGCCCTGAAAAAAGTCAAAACACATGATTTTAGAGCTCGAGCACATTAAAAATCTACAATGTCAGTGTGACAGGTCTGTGTTTTATAAATCAGGCCTCAGCTTTTTAAAATACAGCGGAGCAGCCGCGATTACTACTGGCAGCTCGGCGAGCGGGGCGTGGGGGCACAGTGGGGACTGCAGGAGGAGCACTGTTAAGAGCAGTGCCAAGCACCCGCCCCACGCAAGAACAACGTCACCGCCACGGCGCCCGAGTCCGCCGGGCGCAGGGAGAACCCGGGAAGCAATAAAGCGTGCGGGGAAATTTTTACTCTATTCTGTAACCTTTCGTAAGGAATTCTAGCCACATTCGCGACGCGGGTGCCATCTCCGAATGGAATCTCGAGCAGCGTGTGGCTGAGCCAAGACCTGGGCTTGAAGCGGAGGAGATGGTCCGTCCCTCAGCGGGCAGGTACGAGCGGCCGGGTTGCCTCTGCACTTTGTCTACGGTCACCTTGCAGGGATGGCCCAGGGAAGCCTGCAAAGGGACCCTAACCGGGGCACTGGCCCGGATCCGGAGCGTGGTGCTGCCCTCGGCATCTGCTGTCCTGAGCCTGAGAGGTTCGTCATAACCCAGAACTGCATCCTCTTGCCTCCCTGCTCGGCAACAAAGAGAAGGGAAACACTCAAAGCACGTACTCCATATGCTATTTTAGGTGTTCACCTATAGTACATAGGTACCCAAAGCATCTCCATTGACCAGACATTAAAAGTCTGAAACACAGACTCCGTAGCAGGCACCGAAGTTGATCTCTGGTGGCATACAGGCTGTTCAAATAAGTGCCAAGGAGAAAGGACTTCCAAAGGATGTCCTAAAATTATCCCCGGGGAGCCAAATAATCTTCCCTTTCCCAACCAGCCTGAGATTATTTCCATAGCATGGAAGGAGCACCGCCCCTTCCTCAGCACAACCAAATGCTACACTGGAAAATAAAGTTGAAATGTTCTTGAGCACAAGGCGATTAGTGGAGGGTTAGACTAAGCAAGTGTGATTTCCATTGAAAATAGGAGATATTTAAGCTTTATGTAACTTAAACATTGCTGCTGTTCAATGAACTGTAGAAATTAAAGATTAAAAAAAAAAACCAAACCTGCATCGAGCCATCTGTGCCTCCTGTCTGTTCAGCGTGGGGGAGAGTCTTAACAAAGAAAGATTAATGTGTGGAAATGGAAAGAACCACACACAGAAAAATGCAAATGAGCATCAGGACTGCAGAGCCAGAGCAGGGGCTGAACTGCAACCTTGAGACAAATGGATGGGGCAGCTTTTCCACAGTTTGTCAGGAATCAACCTGTGTGTCCACTCAACCTTTCCGGCTGCGAGCAGGGAACTAAGGAAGGCCAGAGAGGAAGGGAGCGTTGCTCTGCACAGAAGACTTGCACCTCGCAGGCTGCAACCACCTCAGGGCCGGGGTGCTGCAAACGTTATGAAGGACGCAAAGGAAAGTGTCAGGCAAACAAAGGGTGGGGAAAAACGTCCCCTGCCCAGGGCCTGAGCCTCACAGAAAGGTGGAAGGGACAATGACCCACAGGTAGCCCCTACGCACCGTGGGGCGGAAGGATGCTCGGGGCAGCCCCTCGCCGGTGCGAAGCTGATGGGTCTGTGCAAATCCCACCGGCTGCGGATCCGGTCCTCTCTCCACCAGCTACGTGTGGTTATTTATACTAATCGTCCAAGGCAAGCCTCGCTATCCAGCCTCAAAGTAATGTGTCTTTAGTTTTTCACGGGGCACGTGTAGAAATAATGGAAGAGCATTTTTACTTGAAACCTGAAACAAAACTCCACGAAATCTTTTGGATGCTTTTCTCACTGAAAAGGAACAAAACCATTTGCAGATGGCACCGCTGCTCGGTCTTGTTTGTCCCCTTTCCCAGGGGAGCTCTGACCTCGAAAACCTCCGAGGGTTTCGTAATCGATCAGGATCTGTATTTTCCAGGAGAATGCCTTATTTAAAAGGCATCTGAAAGCTGACTCTCAGCTAATCCCTTCACAACAAGAAGGCACCTTCTCTCCATGCTTTCTTCTCTCTGCTATTTTTTCTCTCTCTGCCATTTCCTACGCTTTAATGCATATCCAAATTTTCTGATTCTTCCCTGTTCCCCCCCCCCGCAGTCAGTTCTTAGGAAAAAGGGTAAGTAAAAGACATGGCCCACTCCATGCTCCTCTGCTCCTTCGGGAAGAGCAGGCCACAGGAAAGAAAGAAATGGGTGCGTGAGCCACACACCCCCTCTCCATCACCAAGCGTGTGAGCAGGATGGCAGCTCTGATGTCAGAGTACAGAAATACCAACAGCCTCTGTCTGGAAAAAGTGAATTTTCCTAAACGCTTAGGCAAACCAAAGGCCTTGGAGCTGTTATTAATAGACTGGGATAACCGGGAGAAAGCTCACTGTATACACTAATGAAAATGTGTCTAAGTACTTTGGAGCCATGAATTTCTATTTTTAGAGAGCGGTGGGTAGTTAAGTAACCCCTGGCTGCTTGTGTCAGAGGAGCAGCGGCAAGTGTCCTGCCTACGGAAACCCCAAAGCCACAAAGAGAGGAATGAAATAATTTCCTATCAGGCTGAAACGGAGTCTTTCAGCTGCGGGAGACCCCGAGCGCAATGAAAAACCCGGACGGACGGACGGATGGACAGCCACACACGGACAGCCTTGGGCAAAAGGCAGCAGCGAAAGAGCAAAGAAGGGCAGGAGCCACCAGCCCCCGCGGGAGGTGCGGGAGAGCAGCTCTCCCGTCGCAATCGCCGGGCGCGCTTCGGGGCGGTGCCGTGCGATTATTCC
>NW_010530359.1:0-344 GCF_000687285.1 Phaethon lepturus | reverse complement strand
CACACTCCCACCCGTGCAGGTGTGCACGTGTGGGCGTGCACGCTGTGCCTGTGTGCGCCCACTCCCATCCGTGCGGGTGTGCCTGTCCCCAGCCGTGTTTCTGAGCGCCTGTGTGTGCTCCTGTGCCAGTTTGCACACCCGCGCGCACCCCTGCCCCATGGGTGCCTGTGCACACGCATGCATGTCCTGCTGCTCTCTGCTGCCCTTGGGGCCACAGGTGGGTATGTGGTGCCCTGGGGACCCTCGGGGTGAGCGTGCCGGGCCCTGTGGTGCCGCCACCCCCCACCCGCATGCCATGTGCCCTGGCACACGCCCCGGCACACGTCCCGGCAACCGCCAGCCTA
>NW_010530358.1:6175-13425 GCF_000687285.1 Phaethon lepturus | reverse complement strand
CCTTGGGCGCTTGCCCGTGCTGGGGTGCACGACGTCTGCGAGGGCTTGGGCATGTCCATTTGGTTCCCATCTCCAGTGCCACCCCCGGCATCCAGGCCAGGTTCTTCTGCCACTGGGGACAGGCTTAATTCACAGGAAATCGGAGAGAGTTTAATTGTTTTCTCCTCTTTTTTTTTCCCATGCAGCTGAACAAAAGGTTCATCCTCAGTTTTCTCCATGCCCATGGGAAGCTGTTTACCAGGATTGGGTAAGTGTGCAGGATGTTTATTTTATTTTCCTACATTACAAGTCTTTTTGGAATTTAATATTGTTAGCAACTAAGCTGTGTTTGGAGCTGAGGGCACAGGGTGTGAATTCTTGCAGGCCTAGCCTCCTGGTTCTTATTCTCCTTACCCGCCCTCTGATCCACACTGGTTATTGTTTGGGCTTTTTCTTTCCCCACCTCAAGGCCCAGTCCTGCCCGTGCACCAGGACCCTCTGGCAGAGGCTGAGCTCGGATGGCTGATACATACATAGGAGGGACTAGAAGCTGTTGTCTCTCTTTCCCATCACCTAACCATGCTCCATCCCCCTTAATTTCCAGTTTTGCTCCCCCTCTCCCGTTTCCCCCACCCTTAGCCACTGGAGCAGTGGCTCTGGGGTGGTTCTCGGTGGTTGCTGCCTGTGAGGAGCACAAAGCTATCAAGGCAGAACCATGTGGTGGTTGAAAGCCGCCATCCAGAGCGTGTCAAGACAAGCCTTGCCCTTCATCTCCTTGCTGCCATTTCGGTGAAGCCTCATAGCTGAGAGCTGCCCTGGCTGTGGGAACGGGTTTGTACAAAGTGCCTTTGGCAATGTCTGTCAGAAACTGGTTTCAAGTGATTGAACAGCTACCCTTGAAGCAAAGCAAACCTGATTCAGGCCTGCGTTGAGATCCCAGCCTGGGGGGCATCCTTGTGACCCAGAGAGCAGAGCCTTGCAGCTGATGGGCTTCCCATGGAGCTGTCCCCACTGCGTGTCTGGACTGGCCCTTTTGCTGTCAGGTGATGGGGTGGCTGCGTGGGGGCGGCTGTTGTAGAGAGACCTTGCGTGGGTTCAGATGGTCTCTGGCAACAGTGGTCGCTGCTTGAACCTGCTGGTGCCTCGTTAGCAGATGTAGTCTCATGAGCTCTGTTGGCTCCTTCAGTCTCTTGTGGAACTAATGGCTACAAGTTACACGTTTTCCAGGCCACTTAGGTGAAGCTAGTAAGGATGCAAAGTGGCATCTTTTCCCTACTGTTGTTTTTTTTGACTCAGATGTACAGTTCCCTGCTTCTGGACCTGTCCTTTTTCCCTCCTGGGAGCAGGGAGGCACAGCAGTGCAGGACACGGTACTGATCCTGCCATGCAGCCTGAAACCTTGGCACTTGCTCCATCCAGCACAATTTCTGGGATGACCAGTCAGGAGGGGCACGTTCTTGACTTTGTACCCTTCATACAGCAATGGGAAGTAGGAGTTGCGCTGGCCAATTTGTTGGAGATCCAAGTGTCTGAGGGCGACGGGGAGAGCAATCCGCTTGCTGTCGGTGCTGTTGATCTCTTCCCTGAGTCACAAGGCACTGATTATCTGCTTGTGGGCAGCAGGCTGGCCTGCAGTGAGGAGGCAGAACTGGATGTCCTCCTGCCTGCAGGAAAAGAGGAGGAAAACTGCAAGAGCCCGTGAAAGGTTTGGTAACTGCAGCGTGTCTGTGCTGGAGGGCAGAGCATCCGGGGAGCTGCTGGTCCTCGGCTCTGTGGGGCCGTGCTCGCGGCCGAGCTCTGGTTGAACGGGTGCCAGCAGGGGGATTAATGGGGATGTTGCAGAGATTGCTTGCACATTTGGCTCCTGAGACTTTTGTGAAATTAAGATGCAGCGTTTGAGGCGGCTGCTTCCCAGGACAGTCATTTAGAAAACCCAAGTATGCTTAATGGTAGAATATCCCCTGAAGTACTTAGAAGGGAACTAGAAAGTAATACCGTGACACAGGAAGATAAAATTACCCAGCCCTGCTAAACAGCTTCCATGCTTAAATTAGGTAAAAAGTGAGGAATGGTTGAGTCCTCTTTGGGCAGGATCTTCAGTGATTTATCAGTAAAAAGTACGGAAAAGATGATGTTGCCCTAATTGGACTCCTCTGCTCTGCTTCTAAAACCACAGGTAAGCAATTTATTAAAAGCTTCCGCTCTGCTCGTGACCTGCTGGTTCTGAGCTCAGTGGGGTTACTGCACGCCGTTCCAGATGTGCTGCAGTATCAAAGCACAGCTGGCGGGGCTGAGGAAGCCCTCATTCCTTCTTCTTGTTATTCCATGGCAATAATCTTCATCTCCTTGCTAACAACCCATGCTGGAAAGGGCTCCTCCATCCCCAGTGTCCTGTCTGCCCTAGGAGGATGTTGCTGAATATGCTGGATGTGGTCTGAGATTTCTCAAAATTAGGAAGTCTTTAGAAGCAATCAGTTTGCTCTAATTCCCTGGCTGCGCCCCAAATACAGGGAAGTTGCCTCTTCCAAGGGGAGCAGTGCTTTCGTACCAGCGGAGCTGCTCCGTTCTGTACAGCTATAAAGGATAAGGGGCCTGTTTGTACAGCCCGTGTTTGTGGGAAGGTAAGAGAGACTTTGAACTGCTCCAGCAAACAGTGCCCAAGGAGAGAGTACCCCTGCTGCTAGGCAGAACCAGTTGTTGAAAGGCATCCATGAAATATGGTTAAGAAAGCCATTTCTGTATTTAAAAATAGAGCCTATTACTGTCCTGAAAGTCTGTTGGGGAAGCCCAGCAGAATTGCCCATGTGGGTTACCAGAAGCAACTTGCTAATCCAGCTTGTAGCGTGCTGATATCACAAGATCTGAATCTCTTGGGGGAAGATAGAGGAAATTGCTATGCAGGCCCCTGAGGTTGCCTGCCCTGGCTCCACATGCCTCACTCGCTGCGGATTTTGGCTCCTTCGCTCCCATGTGGGCACACTACTACAATGTCACTGATAACTGGAGCAGACACTTGCTGCGAGACAGATATTCATTCTTGATGGGTCTAGCTGTGGCTTTTTCTAATGTAGGGGCAAGAATAGCTCAGCAAGCTCAGCAGAAGAGGCAAGGGGAACCGAGAACCTTCCCCCCCAATAGGTTGCAAGGTTTTTGGCAGCTTCTTGGTTATAAAGTTGTCTTCATGGGATACCAGGTGAGGACTCTTTCTGACAGGGCTGTTGTGGGAAATTGACTGTGCTCTTCTTTGCAATCGGTTCAGTTTTTGACCCCACTTCAGTTGGAAGCTTGCTGAGGATCCAACAGCTCTGATAAGTAACCTCAGTTAATTCCCATGGTGATGCCAGATGAAGAGTAGGATAAATGTGTCAGATTTCTGTGGGCGCTTGTGAGCGGTGTTGAAAGCGTACCCCATTCCCGGCCGTGGCACTGCAGCCGCTGGCGGCTGTGTCCTGATGAGCGACAGCAGTGCCGTGTGCTGCAGGGATCAGCTCCAGCTTTGACATTTCCAGCAGCTAGATGAGGCCAGTTGTTAGTCTGCAAGTCCCTGTCCTGTGGGGCTCTAAGTGATGAAGTTTAGGGTCTCAGTCACAGCGCTGGGGAGTGTGTAGCCTGGGGGAACGGGGCTCAGTGCCATGGGGTCCGATCCTGCGGTGCAGAGCCCAGGGACAGGCACCGTTCTTCTGGAGGAAGCATGCTCTGGCCAACATTCAATGCACTGGAATTGCCACATCCGCAATGTGGCACCAGTGTGTGCAGTTTGCTGCAGCCTGGGTTTCTTGGGAGTCCCATGGGCTGCTCCTGGTCCAAGTGAGCTGCTGGCCTCTTGGCACTCCTCCCAGATTGGTAGAAGTCAGTAGAAAAAAATGGTTGGTCAGAAATGACTCATAAAGGCCGTGTTTTCCTGCCAAAGGAATGCTGCCTGTCGGTCACAGAGCAATCCCTCGCTACCCTCTCTAAGGGAAGGCTTCAGCTGTCTCCGTCGCAGCCTGCACCTTCATTCCCCACGGCTCCTGGATGGTTGACAGCACCCCAGGGGGTCCCCCTTCCCCAGGAGACGCGACACTGAGTGAGCTGTGCCGACTCACCGCCGTGCGCCCCAGGGCATAGCCTGCGCTCTACAGACTCTCTCTCTGTCTGCAGGATGGAGACTTTCCCTGCGGTGGCCGAGGAGGTCCTGAGGGAGTTCCAGGTCCTGCTGCAGCACAGCCCCCCTCCCATCGGAAGCACCCGCATGCTCCAGCTTGTGGCAATCAACATGTTTGCAGTGTACAACTCCCAGCCCAAAGGTACCACGTGCTGCTTTAGGGGAACTGGGCTGGGGATCAGCCGCTTTCTGTACGGCTGAGTTGCTCATGGAGAAGGGTGGGGGGGACTTGCCAGCTGAAGACGGATGGAGAAGCGGAGAGCGGTGGTTGGACGCCTGGGGGTATCAGCGTGTGTAGGGACAGCAAAGGGACCTTGGCTGGGCCTCAGTGGAGCTGGCTGAGGACTGAGGAGGCATCTCCCTGGAGCCTAAATTATCAAACTCGGAAGGAAGGCGTTGCTTTATGGTTCTGCCTTCCCAGCACTTAGCCTGGGCCCTGCTCAGTGCCTGCACTGGCACCAGAAGGGTTGGGAGGATCTTGGAGCGCCTTTGCTGTTGGGAGAGCGGCGTTGCCTGTGACCGCTTGCGTCTCTGCAGGCAGCTGGGCGATGCAATGGGAGGTGCTGTTCTCTGCAAGGCCAGGCCGGGGGCTCTGCCCTGTGTTAAGGCACTTAGAGAACAAAGCAGATCTGGTATTATTCATTCTCCTCTCCTCACCGCCTCAATCCACCCAGCACGCTGTTTGTGGTCTCTGCCATTGTCAGGTGTTGGTCAGTGGCGATGCCACCAAACCAGAGTCTCTTCTACCAAGTTTGAAATGGTGCTTCCAGGGGCCATGTTTTCCCCTGCGTCCCCCAACGCTCGCAGCAGCAGGTGCCCAGGTCTGCCTGAGCCATGCGTTTGGGAGCAGGGATGGGGCTGTGCTCCCTGGGTGGGAGGAAGCAGCGTTTCACATGCCGATGGCTTGGGATTTAGATCCCAAAGATGGAGGCCTCCAGCTGATGGATTTCAGTCAAAGCCACCATGCGGGCGATCAGGCTGAGCCCGGAGAGCTGCTGCTGGAAGATTTCCCCCTCGTGAGCCAGTTGGCCACTTGTCAGGCCGGTGGTTAGTGGCTGAGGTCAGCTGATGGAGCGAACCGGCGTCGGCCGGAGCGCTGGGAAGCAGCTCCCGTGCGCCGTGCCTGCTGCCCGGCCAGCCTCGCAGGCACCCTCCTCTCCCGGGGGAAGCCCTGGGGGAGCTGTCAGCCCTGCTGGCGAGGCAGCCTTGCCCTCCCGCCCGCTAGATGCCAATGAGCGACGGTGTGTTTATCTTTGAGCTGCAAAGTACTTTACGATTATGAGCAAATGCCTCTGTGCCGCCCCCCGGTAGGTATATTAATAGCGGTGTCTGTGCCGCAGACGGGAGCTGGTGGTAAAGAGAGGAAGAGATTTGTCTGGGCTGTACGGCAAGTCCCTGTGGCAGAGCTGGAAGCGATCCCAGTTCTCAGACCACTGGACTCCGCTTTTCCATCCGTAGCTGAATTGTGGATGTGTGTGAGTGACAGAAAGGGAGTGCTTTTTATCTCATGTGAGAAATAAGTATTCTCAGAGTTTTCTGCCTCCTGTGTGGGTAGCTGCCAGCTGCTCCCAGCTTTCGGATCTCTGGAGAAAGCGAACCTGTTCCTGCTGGGGACTGTGGACTGTCTGCAGAGCAGGTGGTGGTGTTCACGAAATGCCGGCAGGTCGGATGGCACTGCGGCTGCCATCTGATACCTAGCACCCTTCAGGGATTCCCCAGAGGGCTCCATGCTCTGGTGACCCTAAAATATCGCTGAGAATATTGTTGGCAAAGCAAATCCTGTTGTCAGCGCAAATGCCCTGGTGGTCTCCGAGTGCTCGTGTGCTGAGTGCTGGCACAGCCCAGGTTGGGCTCAGTGCCGACGCTGTGATATTGAGAAGAGCTGGGTGCAGAAGAAAAAAAAAAAAAAAAGCCAAGGGTCTGGAGTTAAAAAGGCAAGCAAGAACGTGTGCTGAATTATTACCAAGTGCCCAGCACGGAGCGAGGGTGTTGGCTTCTTCCCCGGCGTGTGGGTTGCTGTGGGCAGAGGACTGGCTGGAGCATACGGCGGAAACGGCTGTCGGGAAGGTGCGGGTTTCCATTTCCCAGCACATGAGTCACCTCCCTGGGTTGCAGTAGCATGGGCAGCAGCGGGAGTGGGTACGAGGGGGCCGATCCGGCCCGCGTGTGTGTGGGAGGCTGGGAGGGCGCAGGGAGCAGTCCCACCCTGCCTGCATCCCAATTGCCAGCAAGCGTTACTGGGGAGCCGCGAGCCGGGCGGGCTCGCCGTAGTCAGAGCTTGGCTGCGTCAGCTCTGTAGAGCTGGATTTAACTTTGCAGTTGGACCGAATGACCTCCAGAGATCTCCTCCTACTGAAATCCTTCTGCAAATCTGGGATCGGAGCGTGTCTGTGTCCTTCCCATCACATGGGCCTGTCTGACCTTCAGCTGCGAGCTCTCAGTAGCAGGAGGAGATCTGTGGGTTTGGGGACGGGGAGGGAGGTCTGTCTGAGAGCCTCTCTTCCCTGCTGTCCGGGGGTAGTTCTCTCTGGGGATAGCTGCTCCCTCCCTCCCCCACCGTGTATTTCCAGGTCTCTGGAGCCCCAGCTACTCCTGAGAAACTTGTAAACTTGCTTGCTTGCCCCATGTCTGGTGTCTAATGAATCCCTCGTGGGATTCAGTGGTGCTAGCAGTTGTGGGGTGGTGTCACAGGCAAAACAGTCTCGACGTGGGGAATTTTTACAAAATTTTATGCCCATCAACACAAACTTTTAATCACAGATTCAGGTATTGAGAAAAAGGAAATGTGAACAATCAAATGCTTTAATAAATGCCTTTCTTCCCTCTTCCTCGGGCTTACACCAAGCACCTATCTTGCCCCATCTCAGTCTCAGCTTCCCCTGTTTTCACTGCAGATTATGCTCGGTCTGTTCCAATTCCTTCAGTGAGGCAACAGGCAGCACAGGAGGTTGGGGGCTCGTGCATAACGGTTTATAGCTGCTGCTCTTGGCTTTTTTACGCGTTTTCTTCTGCTGTGGTGTGGGTTGGCTGTGGTCCCTCAGGGGCGTCCCTGCTCCAGCGTGTCCCCTGTATGGCAGTTGTGATGTGTCCTCCTGCGCATCTCTGGCTCTTAGCAGCTACCGCTCTT
>NW_010530358.1:0-6100 GCF_000687285.1 Phaethon lepturus | reverse complement strand
CTTCAATAAATCAATCTCTGCGAGGTCACCATGTGCTCTTCTGACAGGCTGACTTTTTGGGGTGCAGTGGGCTGTTTAAACTGGTTTCAGAGCCAGCCAGCTGTGAGCGGCACATGGCGTTCCGCAGCAGGTCGCTGCCGTGGCCCCCGGCTACCCGGACCCAGCAGCATGTGCCCAAGGCAGGGCACGGGTGAGCGCAGGCAGGAGCCCTGCGGTCTGTGCCCGGTGCAGGCAGCTGGGCTGTGCTTGTCCCCCAGGGGCAGCACCAGGCGCGCTGGAGCTGGTCTCAGCTGCCTGTGCAGCCGGGCAGCACTGGGAAGACCCTGGGAGATGGATTGGGTCTGTTGTTTTCTCTGACAGAGGAAGCCAAAGAATTCCCACATGAAGTGCTTCCCCCGCTGTTCGGCATCAAAAGGCGTATTCCTCGGAGTGAGCCGCTCTCCCCATTGTCCACGGAGGCGTGCAGCCAGCAAGGGCCCCTCTGACCTCCTCGCTGCCTCCTGTCAGGAGCATTCAAGGTGTGAAAAAGCTTCTTGTAGACCTCAGATCTGTGGGGCAAAGAGGGGGCTCACCCGGGGGAGGGAGGCAGAGAGCGATGGGCACTGTACATGGCAGAGACATGCAGTTGCTGGAGCTTTCCATCACGGGATGTAGGTGACTACCGATGTTTTGGGCCATCTTGGGCTCTAGCTGGGGCGGGACCTTTGTGGGGTGGCCCTTTTAACAGTTTGTTAGCCATCTGCGCAACCAACTTACAGAGAAGCTTGGATCTCTTTATCCCAACCACAAACACTCCAAGAATTTTAATTTTTTTTTAATTCTGTAATTTGGGGAAATAAAACTCTGGTTTCTGAAAAGACTAATTGAAGCCGTGCTTGCGGCAGGGGCATCTCGGTGAGGGGAGAGAGAGAAACCCCCTCCCAGCCCATCTGTGCCCAATTTACTCCGATCTGGCCTCTCTGAGGCTTTTTTTCTTTCTCTCTCTCTTTAATAATTTGTTTTATAATTCCTGGAATCAAACCCATCTCAGACACACTGTTTTATTTTACTGTATTATTGGATTATACTTCCTATAAATCACTGGATGTTATTCATAGGCCACCACCAGAATAACTTCCCCTCTCCCCCCCGACGGCCCCGCATTCCAAACAAGCGTGCACCAAAGTGGGGGTGCAGCAGCGCGGGGCACCCTAGAGACACTTCCCGGAAATCCCAGCAAATTTGCCTGGCTGCGGGTGTGAAGCATCGGGCTGCAGCACCTGGATGCCTTCTGGCACTCTCGGGCCGGTCGCATTGTGCCGTGTGGAGGTTGTTAGGAGGTCGGGCTTAGGTGGAAGTGGAGAGGGGAGGGGGCTGCCATATGTGCATCCTCAGCACATGTAGGGAATGAAGTTGCATCCCCCGGGGCCAAGCAGAGTCAGGGCACAGAGGCACGGGGAGGCGCTGGCCCAGCGCGCGGCTTTAGCGGAGGATTGGGAAAGAGGCTTGTGTTTCGACCGGAGGAAAGTTGCGGCAGGGCAGGGGGGGTGGCCCGAGCCTGTGGGGCGTCTCCCCTGCCGAGGCCGATGGATGAGGAGGAAGACCTCGCGTGGCAGTCCCACCGCCAAAGCGCATGTGGGACGTGAGGAGTGTTCAAGAGGACAGTCACTGTGGCAGGCTCAGGCTGGGCTTTGGTTCGCAGCCCTCCCGGGTCTGTCTTTCTCAAGTGGGACGTGGCTGGGTTTTCTGTGCGAGATAAGGTTGACTGGGAAACCTTGAAGGCTCATGCAGAAAGGGAGGATTCGCATCCCACTGCCTGCAGCAAATTCAGAGCAGCATCTGTCCCCTTTGCACTGCCACACCACTGTCCTCAGAGCAGCTTGGAGCAGGTCAGTACTGCATAGGCCACTGGGTGTAGAAATACTCTTCCTGGCTCACACAGAACTGATCTTACACAGTGAGTGTCTGCTAACTACAGCCTTTGCAAGGGTTTGCTAATGTGCACGGTGCCGCTTGCTCCTTGAGGACCTACGCCAGCTTCTGAGATGTTGATCTTTCCCAAGTCTTCTTGATAGACACAACGGAGGACCCACAGGTTAGTACAAACCAACTGCAATGTCTAAGCAGGTACAGGACTTCCCCTTTCGCGTGTGTCGTCAGCACCCCACCCTGGCTGGAGAGGACACATCAAACCCAAAGGACCCCCTGAAATCAACCCGTGCTTTTGTAGCCAGCAGCCTGCTCTGCTGCCGTCCTGCCAGTGCACGCAGCCCTGCACTGGATGCAGTGTGTTTTGCTTTGCTGACCGCAGCTGCTCTGGCTCGCAGGCTAAAGCGTGAACCCTTAAAATATGCCCAGAGACGTTACAGAGGCTGGTGGTATCTGCCCTCAGCTGAACCTCAGCTCTGACCATCTCCACTGTTCTTGTTTGGTTTCTGATGCTCGGATCCAGCTTTGCTGAAAGAGCTAACTGCAGCATCAGAAGAAGACTCAGCGGAAGTAGGTACCACTCTTCTGCTGCAGCCCCATCTCAATGGCTTCTCATGAAGCTCTAACCACATCTTGTAGATTGGAGCAGACAAAAGGTGCTGGGAGTCGAACGCAAGGGAGTCCAGTGTATCTGACAGTTTAAAAATAAAGTAGTGCTGTGGACAGCTGCCTTGGTTTGATGGAATTTTAAAATTAGGCGCAAAACAAAGCTTAATAAACCTCAGGCTGTAGATAGCAGAAGCAGCAACTTGATCTTCCTCTGTTTGGGGAGCAGAACTGAGTCCTTTTTTCCTAATTCCCCTCTTCGCATGGTGAATACACGCTTCACCGAAGTCCAGCTGGCACCTTTGAGCAGGCAGCGCTGTGGGCCATGACGGCTTTGGGCACAACAACTGGGAGGTTGATGAAGATGTCGTAATTGCAGGGCTGTGTCCTGGGGAGGCTGAGCATCCGCAGTCCTGTGCCCTGTTGAGAGCAGAGCCTGAGGTCCCTCCACCTGCCTGGGGGACTCAGTTTTGTAACGCAAACGCAGCCCACTTGATGTAAGGAGGATGGAGTTGAGCAGTCGTCTCTGGGGTGCTAGGGCTTCGGTCGTCATATAGCAAGTGCGGACTGAAGTGTCTGTGCTGAGATGGCCAGCGTGCACCTGGCAGTCGCTGTGTGCCGTTTCCCTGTCAGACTGGGTAGTGTTGTCTTTAGCGAGGTGGTGGTAGGATGTAATGCTTCCTAAGGCCTTAGGTTTGGAGGAACTGGACATTAAATTCATCCTTCCTCTCCCTTCACGTTGCTGCTTGTATTCACTTCAGGTTTTAGTTGTAATCAGAAGAGGAAACCCAGAGGAGGGCTGGCTGGTACTGGTGTCCGTCCTCCCCTGTGCTGCCTGGCTTGCACAGAAGCTCTGAGAGCAAGCAGGTGCTGAGACACCACTGCCTGGGCGAAGAGCTTTTATGCTTAACCCGATGTCGAGTGATGTCTGCTACACCTTGTGTCCTTGGCCGTGTGAGCAGGGTGAAGGGTTGAAATGACGCGGGGGGGCAATACCTGCGTTGCTCATCTCGAGAGCCCTGCGGCTTCCTGCGCTGAGCTGCTTGCTGGCGCTGAGCCCCCCAAGGGACGCGTACGTGTCCGGAGGTGGCAGCCGACCCTCCGGAGTCTCTCCTCTGAGCGGCTGGGAGTGTTGGAGGCTGGCACAGTTGTCGGGAACTGTCCGGCGCCTTTCCTTTCAGGGAAGGAAGCTGTCTCAGACTTGAGACACACAGCAAAGTTCAGGTAAAATACTTTTGGCCCAGGCATGTCTTCAGAGTCTTGCTCTTGGGCTCTTGAGGCTGGTAGCAGCAATGTTTAGACCAAAGTCTTCCTTTGCTTATTCCCCTCTGTTTCCTGTTTAAAAGGCAGATTGTCACATATTTGGGGATTTATTTACCGTAATTGGAGTTATTTTCCTGGCTGCTGGCTTCTGCCCTCTGATGCAAGACTCCTTAGCGAAACGTGTGTCCAGAAAGCCATGTGACTTTTTTTTCCCCTTGCCACAAGTGCCAGCAGGAGATGCAATAATCAACGCGCTGCAGGGAATTTCCACTTGCAGTTCAGGTTTCTGAAATCTAGATGTTGGCTTTGGAGGCAAAAGATCGAGCAGGGCTTTGTGGCAGGGAAGGGGAAGGTTTCCAGCGAAACCGAGTGCTTGCTGGTGTGTCAGACTCTCCAGTCCTGCCCTCCAGCCGAAGTGCAGCAAACGGCCCCGTCGGGCAGCGTTGGATGAGCTCGCTGGGGGCTTCTGCCCGGTCCGCCTGTCACACGAGCACATCCGTACGTCTGCCCTTGACGCTGTTCCACCAAACGCAGGGTGATACCGAGATCTCATTTCAGGGCAACAAGTAGAGGGGAAATGATTTGTAATCACAAAGCTCGAGTCTGCTTTACAGCCAAGCTTCGGCAGCCCGAGCAGCAAGTCCGGACAGAGCTGGTGACGGGCGAGGTCGGGTTGGAGGGGCTTTCGTGCTGCGGTGCCACCGAGGCACGGGCCAGCTCTGCGAACGCTGAAACAAAACCACCGTTTCGACGAAGCAGCCAGCGTCGCTGCATAAAATGAAAGGCAGGAAATGGAGCGCTGGCACGCAGCGTCCGTCCGTCCTGCTGTAAAATGAGAAAGGAGGTGCATGAGGCGGCTGTCCCAGGGCTCTGCCTCGCTCCTGCTTTGGTGGTGGAGAAAGAGGGGTGCCAGGGAGCCGGAGTGGGGTTGCACCAGGTGCAGCAGCTTTGGTGAAGCTTTAGATGTTTGCAGTGTTACAGGAAATCCTCTCGCTTTTAAAGATGTTTCTGACTCTTTTATGTGCCTTGCGCCTTTGATTTCCTCATGCTTCTAAGCAGCACCAAGTCAATTACTGTATTTCTGTTTAATTCTCTGAGAGAACATTGTATAATTAGGCTAATTATGGCGCTTTGTGAAGTTGTAAAACTCCTGATTGAGCTTGCGGGGCTGTTTTATAGCCTGCCAGGTGTAGGCAGGGAGGGCTGCCTGCCCCGTGCCCGTACCCCGCGCGGGTTCAGGTGCGGCCTGCCAGCTCGGTGAGGGTGGCTTTCTTCCCGGGGGCTGCCCCACGGGCTCGTCCCCTGCCAGCTCCGTCCTGCCCCCGTCTGCAGTCCCTTGGTGAATCGGGTGCCCGGTGCTGGGGGGAGCTGCCGGTGGGAGCGGAGCGCCTTGGGGGCTCGTTGCGATCTCTTCTTGCCTTAGTGCTGGGAACGGCGGCGTAGCCGAGGCTGTGTGTCGACTCTCACACGTGTCTGCAGCTGGGAGGTGACCCCACGAGGGTTCACCTCTGGAGATCTTTTATTTTCCCTGGTGAGGGTCTGCCAGGAGCCGTGCAGCAGGTTCTTGGAGCACTGTGCTGGCTCTGCCCGTGCTAATCGATGCTCTGGAGGAAGGCAAGGACTTGTTGAGCCTGACCTTCAGGCGTCGCCCTGGCTAACGTGATGCTCAGTCCAGCTTCGTAGCGAGCACGGACCGGGGCTATTTAACCCTGGCTGGGTGACAGCACTGAAAGTACGTGGCCCTTCTCTAATTGAAGGGTTATTTTTAACGCTGATTGATGTGGCTCGTGATGGCTGTGGTTAATGTGACCGTAGGGCTGGCTCGTAGGTGACACAGAGAGGGTGTGAGTGACTTGTCTGTCCCTGAGGTTGGCACGGGTCTTTGGCGTCCGCTTTTGGGTCCCCCAGCCCGCGGGGTGGGAGGGGAGGTGGACGGGAGGGTGTTTTTTCCCTGGGGTTGGCACGGGTCTTGGGCGTCCGCTTTTGGGTCCCCCAGCCCGCGGGGTGGGAGGAGAGGTGGACGGGAGCGTGTCGCCGTGGGGTGGGAGGGAGCCGGATGCCCTGTAGGGACGGCTTTGGCTGTGGGGTTTCTTCTCTCCCTCTTCTCCCGTCCCTCCCGGCATGCCGGTGCTTCTCCGCCGCACCCAGGAGCGGAGCAGGGGAGTCTTGCGTAAGCAGCGCCTGCTCTCCGGGTAATGGCACAGAGACGGAGAAGGAGGCGCCGGCTGCCAAAGGCGGGTTGGGAACAGCATAAACCCTTCAGAGCGGGGCCCGAGGAGCCAAGGTCTGACAGGACCTCATGCCTGGTGCCGGGAGCGGGGCT
>NW_010530357.1:0-616 GCF_000687285.1 Phaethon lepturus | reverse complement strand
CCAAATTGCTCTGCCTCTTAACGCAACAGCTCAGTGATCATAGAGCAGGTCCACAGTGATGAGACAGTTCTGAGAACAAGCTACGAAGTCGATCCACAGATCAGGATCAATGGGATTCAATGATGCGCAAGGCTCTGGCTGAGCTGGAGATCAGTACTCCTGCAACATACCTCCAGCAGGGACTAAATCCCTGACATGATCTTAAAAGAGGCACCTAGCTTCAAGGGAAGAGGGTGTGGGTGCAGGCCCCAGGTGAGGCTGGTTAAGGCAGTTAAGGCCTATGGGTACACCCAGGGGACTGACAAAATCCAGTCCCAATAGCTACAGTCTTGAAGAGGACTAATTGAGCAATTCAGTCTGTTACTCCTGAATGTGCACGTATAAGGAGCCAGTTCCTCCTAAATCCATCATCTGCTTGTATGATATTTTTAATATAATATGTATAATATTTAATATTTGTGTATTATCAACATCCTTGTCTCTAAATTGGAGAGACATGGATTTGACAGATGGACCACTCGGTGGATAAGGAATTGGCTCAAAGAGTTGCGGTCAACGACTCGATGTCCAAGTGGAGACCAGTAAAGAGTGGCAATCTCATGAATTTCAACAAGGC
>NW_010530356.1:6265-32669 GCF_000687285.1 Phaethon lepturus | reverse complement strand
AGTGGCAGAATCGCTCCGCATCCCGCGGCACCTCACCTGGGGAGCCGCCGGTCCCGGTCAGGCGGCGCGCCCCTCTGCGGCACGGGGAGTCTGTTTGCCCGTAAAAGGATCGCCATTCCCGGTCCTTGTGGGACGGAGCAGCTCCGGAAGCCTCCACACTACTTAACAAGTGATAAAGGCTGTCAAGCACATACATGTGTTTTACATACGCTCCGCAGAGGCCTGCCTGCATAGCCTGAGGAGTGTGGATCCATACATAGACTCTGCTACCGCTTTAAAGCAGCCCATGCCTCGTGTGCAGAGCTTGCGTAGGACTAAGAAAATGCTCCTAAAATAAGTTAGATTTCCAAAGGAGAAATGTGAAAAGACATTCCTCAGCTTAGCGCTGCGGCTCTTTCCCAGCACACGGGTAGTGTGCTGACCTTCCCGAGGCAGAGCGCCCCAGCAAAGCGCTTTCCTCCTGTCCGTTCAATAACACGCTCCTTACAGTGTGACTCGCAGGGCACTGCCCGGGGAACAGGCTTCCCTCTGTGTCTGTCTGGGGAGTCCCACTTGGGAAAGTGGGTCTGGAAATTAACGTTGGGTCAGGCTCCAAAGTATGGAGAGGGAGATTTAAGGAGAGCTGGGCCTTCTCCCCAGTTCACTGGGAGAATCACGGCCCTGCAACTTCTGGCTGCAGCCCTGATCCTTCTGCCACTGGGTCATCTCCTCGCTTGGGTAAATCTCATATGGCTTCATGTAATGAAGCATTCATTGCCATTCGTTGCACAGCTGATGCCTTTGCACGGGATTTCCACACTGCTGCAGTGGTTTCATGTGAGGTTTGGAAATCCTTTGCAAAGGAACTGACTGTGCAATTGTCTGCTGTATAAAAAATCACTAGGGATGGGTGTCACCAAGAGCCCAGAGACAGTCTGAGATCGATCCCTGCAACATGCCTTTGCATATTTGTCTTCCTTTAAAAGATCAGTGAAGCTTCCCTGAAGAAATTTAAGGGCTAATCTGTGCTCGGTGTTACATCATGTGGATCAGCAGTTCAGGAGTGGGAGAAATATCTTTTACTGCAGTATCCTAAACATAGTTCCTAGCATGGATGGAGGGACACTGACAAAAATGAGTCTGTAAAATTATTTTTAGTCATGTGATACATATGCTGTGGTATGTGCTGCTAGCTACAATAGTCTCACACCTTGAGGTTGCAACATAATTTTTTCCCATCAGAAAAAAAATAAGAGCTCAGAATCCATCTCCATCCCTAGAGCAGGATCTGCTATGCTTAAACCACCCTGGACCCCTCTCTAAGAACAGCCTCCAGGAACAGAAGAGATTTTGCCTCTTCCTTGAGGGACTTATCTTGGGGCTTGAGTTACTGCTAGGAGCTCCTCCCTAACAGGCAACCTACGTCACCTTTGAAGCAAATTGAAACCATTATTACTTGACCTTTCCATGGTAATATGGGAAAAGGAAGCTCTTTGTAGCATACTTTTTGAGTTACAATTGTTTATCACATCTTCTTACAGCCTTTTCTAGACTAAACAACAGCCCATTTCAAACTGTTCGTACACGTTGCTCCCTCTGAAGAAATCAGGCCCAAGAAAAGCCATGTACAAACTCCAATCCTTCCTTGAAATACTCATGTGCTTGCTTGTATCACTGACTTTTACAAGTGATAGCAGCTGTTCCCACATACACAAGTCCTGCAACAGGCTCTAATGATTAAACAACAACAAAAAAAACCCTCTGATAAAAATGGGAGACTCCTCCCTTGTTAAGTGCTACCGCCCACATAATTAGGATGCTCACAGACTATAAAGCTGACATTTTCTACTCTGTTGGAGTTGTAGTGTGGCACAGTTCTCTCAGGGTGTTTAGGCAATTGCTGCTGCTTGTTGTTAGAGGGAAAGTAAAGCATTTGTGTTTTGCACCAGGAAAGCCTGTTCTGTTGGCATACAGGGTGAGTGGTCTCCTGATTTGATCTAGAGGTTTTTCTAAGCAGGTAGTTCCCTGTAAAGTTGTTAAAGTGGTTTTTGGATGTCTGTATCACTGGGTGTAGGTCAAGTTTAGTCTCTCCCTGTTAGTACAGAGAGATATTCAGTATCTACTGTGAGATTTTTTTTCTCACGTGCAAATATGAGCAAAAATGGGAGAGGTTAATAGAGAAAGGTGGGCTATAGCTTTGTCCATGCAGGTGTAGTATAATTATAGGTGAATTTATATTTCACTGTATTTACCTTCATAAAGACTCAGCTAAGGACAGGGAAGTCAAAGAATGGAGAAAGATGTAGAAAGAAGTATTACAAGCTGTATATGGGTACTTTAAAATACTAGTGTTTATGGATTTGTCCAGCTGCAAAAGTTAATTATTAGACTTTTCATCCCTTTCTCTTCTGTAATTATGTACCAATTGTTTCATGGACCTTAAATAGCCAGGTAGGCAGTGTTCATTTGTATTTCATTGTCCCTTAGCTGCTGTCTTGTGGTAACTGTCTGTTTACAATAGTGGTTGTTTCTCATACTTTGTTCATTGGTTGTGGTTTTGTACTTTATATGTCTTCAGTAGCTGTATATTAGTAATTTAATCACCTTACTATGGACTGAACTTGTCAGTCAGCAAGTTCAGGTAACAGAATGGGTAGAGAGGAGGGTGTGTATAGGGAGAAGGCATGAATTTGAAGTTAAGCAAAAATTCAATGGCAGAATGGGCTGCATAGGATTGCAGTTTGGAGTCCAGTGACCTCTGAAGTGGCAGGAAAAAACACATACCTTATAGTAATGCTTTTTTAAAGTTACGCTTATCTTCTGTAGAAGCAAATGAAAAAGATGCAAATCTGTATCTGACATTCAGATATTCTTAAACCTATTGTTTGGCTCTGTCTTCTACTGAGATTGTGCCCCAGGCCAGCAAAAATCATGCTGAGATAAAAGTTTTGCCATAGACCTATCTGAAGTTTTGCTTGGTGTCTTAGGGCTAATGCTTTCTTTACTAATGATGAAGACCTGGAATATGCTTAGAAATGAACCTGCCTCTCAACTCTTCCATCTTCTTTTGCAAACAGACATTTGCACAGAAGTAAGGAGTAATCTTTACATTCTAAGTAAGCAAGTGGCTTTGGCAGCTGTGTGTAAAACTCCCACTAGCAAAATACCTTTTGCTGTATGTAGAGAAATAGGACTTTGTGGATGCCAGTTTCAAGAAATTCAAGCCAAATTAACTTGAGATTGCATTTGTTGTGGCTATTGGAAAGGAGCAAGCTTGCCTTTGCAAGATGTCAAGGCCTCAGAGATGGTGTTTTGCTGAGGGTAGCATAGGACCAGCTTGCCTTGAGTTTCTCTGGCTATGATTGCACAAAATGAGCGTGTGGTGGTTCTACTAGGTAAGCCAGCAAGCTTAGTATTTAATCTTCCTTCTGTCACCATATTCACATTGTACCCCAGGTAGTTCAGGGCTTGTTAGTTGTCTGCAGAATTTGGAAATGGGAAGGAATTTGCCCCTTAGCACATAAGCTGGTATCTAGGGATTTTAGTTGCTTTCTTTCAAAGTGTTGGAGACTGGCCACAGCTAAAGCAGGGAGGTGATCGTCTGGCTAATAGCATTAAGTCTTTCTGGCCCCTGGCTGCTATGCTTTCATACATGCAAGGTTAAACCATTCACTGGACTTAAATTCAGGAAGGAATTTACCCCAGGGTAGCCTGGAGCCATGGTGAGTGTCTTCGTCCTTCTCTGTCCTTTCAGCTTGTTTCCATTCAATATAATGAATCCCCTGCTGTAAAAAGCCCAGGCAGTGACTTGATGTCTCCTGCTCCTCTTCTGTAGCATACACTCCCTTACCATAGGCCTTAAGTTTGCAGCTGTGCTAAGAATGTTCTTGTGTAGGGTTCATCTTAATAGTATGTGGTTACATGCTTTGGTCTGTCTAGGTTCTTACGACCTCTAACAGCCAGTAAAGATTCATGGATGAGTGTTCAGGCTTATAACTGCCCCTCTCCTCTGCTGCCCTTTAGGTTAGCTATGCTAGAGCCAGCATGTGTAGATGCATCCTACAGCTGTCTTTTTGGCAGGTGCTTGAAGACACCAGTTGTTACTGCACAAGATTGCATTAAGTGTTCTCCTTCCTGCATCAAACTGACTTTTCACTCAAAGTAAGCTATCCCTTACTGTCCATCTTATTGCCAGTGATCAGTGAGGTTGCCATACTTGCAATTCAAATAATTCTGCTTTAGTTAAGAAGTTGTTTACTGAATGATTTCTTTATGTTGCAGTGGCCAGCAGATCTGGACCTGCAGTATGGCTCCTCAAACCCATCAGTTTCTCAGGAAAAAAACAACATAGCAGCAACCAAGGTTTAAGGATGTGTAGGTGTTGGTAGTCTCTAGTCATCTGTCTGAACTTAATTCCCTCTCAGCTGACAGGGTAAGGTTGTCCTGAGAAAGCCTGCTGTAGCAACTTGTGGTCTAACTCCTCTTTGTTTGGGAAAGAATGTGAATAAAGGGAAGTAACTAAAAGGAAATGGGCTTAGGAAAGTTCCAACTGCTGCTAGAGGTGGGATTCTTGCAAAATGTTGGCACTGTGGCCTCCCAGAAGTTAGATGTTGGCTGCAGCACAGTGACTGCTTCTGAGTGGGATGTGAAACCAAAGCTGTGCCCTTCCCTGTTCCCTTGTGATTTCTCCAGGGACTCTGCTAGCCTAACTCCTGACACAGAAAGGGTATAGAGACCTGAATGATGGCTAGTATTGCAAGTCTTGAAAGCAGAGTTTTAAAAATCCTGCAGTGTTGTGTAAACAGTGTGCTGTTAAAGCACATGTGAGACGTGGGGGCCCATGTGCACATAGAAGGGGTTGTAGACTAACATAATGGGTCTCTTCTTGTTTCTAACCCCAGACCCTAGGGAGAGTTGCTACTTCTCTGTGCTATGGAGGGTCATCATGAGTTCATGTCTACGAACAGTGTGAGGTCCTGGCTAAACAAAATAGCCACTAGTATGTGCAGAGAAGTCAGTTTAACAGGAATAAATCTTACTGGGTCATAATTTAAAGCAGAAGTTCTGTGAGTCCTTTCTGCTCTGAGAGCAGAACTGCAGTTGCTTTGAAAGAGTTGCAGTAGGGCAGGAGGCAGAAGTGGGTTCAAGCCACAATCACCACACTTCAACTGTACATGCAGGTAAGAAATAAGCTCAGTGATATACCTGGATTGCCAAAGCAGTCACGTGCCCTCAGGTTTCCTAGTTGTTTATGTAATAACTGGATAAGGCCCTGGCTGGGGCAGAGGAGAGCTTCTACTGATTCTGTTTTTTGTTGGGCAGCCTTGGGTGGGCAGGTTTTTTTGCTTCTCATCTACTAAGATGAACTGTTTCAAGAATGTCTCTGGCTCTTGTATCTAGACTGGCAAAGATGTGATATAGAAAAATACTTTCTGCTCTTTCATCAATGCTCAGAACAGTTTTTGCAGGTACTTAAGCACAGTTGTATGGACACAAGAGTACTGCTGCTGTGCAAAGACTAACACCTTAGTTTAAAAAAAAACAACTAAACCAAACACTTTAGTATCTACATTTGTGGAATCATACTTTCTGGACAGCATGCAGAAATGTGTCCTAATTTTAGGATTTTTTTCTACCCCCATACTAATTCTCAGTTTGTCTGCTCTGTCTCTGATACTTCCCATCAGTCTCTGAAGTCAACTCCCCTTTCAGTCCATTTTGTTCCCACCCTCATCTGTGACGTCTTTCCCTCTACAGCTTGAAAGGACACAGGAGTGTCTGCACTAGCTTTCAGCACTTGGACCCAGAACTTGGCTTAGCTAAGTGAAGCCCAGAAATGCATGTCAGTGGAAAAAAAAAGCTGCATTATCCTCTCCAGATGGAATGTATCTGGAAACTTGCTGTGATGGTGTAAGAAGCTTGCATTGGACAGTGAAACTGAATTGTACATAAAGCTTACAACATGGATGAACTTAATGTTTCATGAACATTGGAGGGACACATTCCAGCATCTCAAGCCTATTCCTGGGCCAAATCTCAAATCCTTAGCCTTATGTAATGAAATGAGTAATGAAATCTTTCACATCTTGGCAACCTCTCTGCTCTTAGCAAAACTCTTCCAGGGAATGAGTCTATAAGGGAAAAACACAGATCTATTCTGGGCTGAAGTACTCAAAAATATATCGTGAGGTAAATATGCCTTTGTTTGCAGCTCAAATGGTGCTGTCTCTATGATGGGATGTGTCAGGTTGCCTCTGTAGTAGTGAAGTCACCAACTTTGCCTACCTTGAAAGAAGAGTGTTGACTGGGGCATGGGAGATGTGATTTAGTTCTCAGCTCTGTACTAAACGTCCTTGTGTAGATCACGTATAGCCAGAGTGGTTTTAGAAGATTGGTGAAGTTAAGATCATCCAGCAGCCAGTTTCCACCTTGATATAATTGCAGTGGTTGAGCTGGGCATGCATGTCTGGCTGGTCTCTGGTGGCTTTACAGGAGCAGCCCTCAAAGTCTGTCATCTAAGAAAGTGATCTGCAATAAAAGTAATACCAGTCACACTGGAAAGTAGTTGAAAGCTGGCTTTGTTTTGCCTAGATTGTACAAAACAAGCCAAAGACTGCAAGGGTTCAGAGGGGCACTCCTGCCAGGCTCAAAGACTAGTAAAACCCTTATGTCCATATTCTATAGGATGCACAGTTACTGGTGTCTTCAGTTCTCTAGTACTACAAATGACAGGTGGATGTCCCTTTGGGACTCTTGGGAAGTGGGGGGGCATCATTTGTTGTGGTTTCATGCTGGAAATAACCTGTCAGCAGCTTCATGACAAGCTTGTGGGAGCATTTGGAGGAAGTGAAACTCAAATTGCTCTTTGACTGAAAACTCCATGGACAACTTCTGTGTGTCACAGTCACTCAACTTTGTGTCTATCTCCTGCACCCAGTCCTGGGCTCCCAGAAATCTTCTGCAATGCAGAATACAGACAAGGGAAGGAATGATTCTACCTCTGAATTGTGCTGAAGCTTTCACCTCTCAACGATACAGGTACAAAACAAGACTCTTTTGTCTAACCTGAGCTAATCATTGAGCACTCTAGGTAGTGTTGGGCAGCTTTATCTTAGCAGCAGTAAAATCAAGTGAGAGATATTGAAATTCAGTGGCATTGTTTGGTGATATTTATTAGAATTATTTGGAATACAGCACTTCAACCTTATTTTTACGTACATCTTGGAAATCTAAGAATGTATAAACTTCAGGTCTCTTTCAGCAGCTGACAAACTCAAAGGGAAACTAGCCAGACAGAAAAATAAAAACAAAAGATTTTTATGTGTAAATGTTTTAGCATGTGAAATCTTTCAAGTGTGCTATATGCTTGCTTTAGGAAACTTATCAAAGAGCCACTCAAGGCTTCCCCTCTGCTAATTTGTTGGTAGACCAACAAACTATGTTTGCAAACATGCTTGCCTACAAGGATCTATGTATGTGCTAGGTTGTCTGTCAGTACTCCATGCACCCAGCTGTTCTTACCTTTGCCATTTTTGCCAGGGCTTAGCTGTGAGACCTCAGTGTGCAGGGGGAGTCAGCAATCCTGTATATAGAAGGCACAGTGCTGTATCCACAGGAATAGGATAAAAGAGGTTTTTTTTTGCTCAGTAAAGAGAATGAATGTTTTTTTCCTCTCTCTGTCTCCATTGTCATTCTCTAAACATAAGGCAATAGCAGTAGATTGTGGGGTACCAACTTTATTGTCACTGTCAGTAAGCAGAGGATCAGAGTAAAGGGTAGGTCAAGCAATATTTCAGTTATTTTACTGATGGAACGTGGGGAAGTGAAAGTACTGGAAATGCTGCAGCAGAATTGTTTCATGTCACTTTATTTGTAATCTCTCTCTGGTCCCTGATTATAAGACACAAGTTTTTAAATGCACATGGATTCCCAGTGACCATACTCTAAAACAGTTTCACAGTATGCTAATAAAAACTGTCCTGATTTTCAAAAGTCTTCAGACTAGGTGTTGCTGCCTGTTTCCTTTAACAGTAAGAGTATGTGTAAGAGAAAACAATGTAATTAAAAATGTGTAGTATTAAAAATGCCGTATTAACATAATTCAGAGTTCATAGAGACTAGAAGTTGAAGGATGAATACCACTTATTTAAGGCAGAGAAGAGCCTTTTCAAATCTGCACAGAGAAATGTTTTACTTTGGAGATGTACAGAATTTTGGAGCTCAGGTATGAGCCATTGATGCAAAATGCAGCAGCATAGTAATTTCTTCAGCTGGAGAAACTTTAATTGCAGTTGAACTTAAAAAAGTTGCTTAGGAAGAACATTGTGGAAAGTTTTCAGTGATCTGATTAATCCCAAAGATGCTCAGGACTGTGTTCATTCTGGGCCCTTCTTTGATACAGTGTAGTGCAAGTCTCTGTCAATCAGTACGTTGCATGGTCTTCAGAAGTCTGGGCAACAGCTAGCCTCAATGTCAGATGTTTTGAATTTATTGGAAGGGCAGGCTGAAGCTGATGTACTCTGGGGCTACTTAGGTAAAGTTGTTCTGCTGCTGATTATCTTTGGATTCTAGCAAGAACTTTCTTCGCAGTTTATGTCTCATTTGAGTAATGCAGGTAACGTGAGTAAAAGTTCTGTGCTGCCGGTGGTAGATCAGGCCTTTTAAGTATTTTCCTTTCAGTCTAGTAATTACAAGGCCTAAGTACAAACCAATGTTAAAAATATAAAAGAAATGTTAACTATTTGAAATTTAAAAAAATAATAATCCAAGACTTTTTCAAAGGAAAAATATAAACAATGCAGTTTTGAGTTATTCTTCTGGAGTTTTAAACAGTACTCCAACTTTTCCAGGGACCATTCCTTTCTTTCCTGCTCGCCTGCCTTTTCTCTCCTTCCACACACACCTTTGAACTAACCTCCACAAAATCCTATCACGTGCAGTGCCACATTTTCATATTTCCTGCTCATACTGCAGGGAGCAATAGTGAATCTTTTTGTCTCATTGGTGGCTTGTTCAACCAAAACGCTACATGTTTGTGCTTTCTTGCATGTCTTTCGCTATGAGCCTTGTATGATGATTGCCAGAAGGTACAAAACTTCAGGGGCAAATCTTTAGCTGGCCTGTTTTTACACAACTCTAGTTGTGCTTCTAATGAGTTGTAAATAGTATCACTCCTGTCAGCCTCTCATGGAGGTGCTTCCTCAGGCAGGAAATTGTAGCCTTTAACACTGAAAGTAGACTGAGGGAAAAGTGTGGGTTTAAGTCTAGCAGTTGCTTCTGAATACCTCCATGTTTCTTTGGATCAAAAATAGCTTCTTTCTGATGGTAAATGCTAAACAAATTGAATTAACTTACAGGAACAACTTCTACGTACAGGCCTGTACTTACATTTCTCAAAGATCTTGAACAGGCTTGGAAGTGTTACACTTTTTTGTTCTTTCTGTGATATGCTTGCTTCATGGAACTGGGTTGTCTTTGGATTCTGTATGGTCCTTCATAGTTTAATGCAGTAGGCACTGGGCTTGGTGATGAAGTTTGGAACTTGAGAGACCAGAGTATGGGCAGTGATATGTGAATTCCTTATTGCAGCTACAAATGTAGAACAGCCATCATAGGTCAGACTGGTGCTCCAGCTAGTCAAGTAACTTGGCAGCAACTGCAACCATGAGTAGGCACTGAGGGAAGGGTAGATATGAAGCAAATACCTATGATAGTTTGAACAAACTTTAGTTTAAAGAGTATCTTTAGCTCAAGAGGTTTCCTGAGCAGGTTACTTCTCTCTGGTTAATAACCGTCAGTGGATTTGTATTCCAAGTACTCATCCAGTTTCTCCTTGAATCCTGTAGAATTTCCCCTCCCAGGACCCTATGCCACAGATGGACTGTGCACTTCAGGAAGGGCTCTGGGTTTATCTTAAACTCTGGAGCCAAAATATCTTGTCAGCCAATGGTATCCATGATCTGAGAAGTCTGATTATTTACATCTGTTCCAACTGCCCTCAACCAGTGTGCTGTTATGACAGCTGCTTTTACATGGAGACTGACTGCTTTTGCACCCCAGAATAGCAGTGAGTGTTTGTGTAGAGAAACATACTCTGCATGCCAGCAACTCTAGTGCCTGCTACCAACCATAAAACAAGGTACAGGAACCTAGAAGACTTGTTAGCAAAAACCTGGATGCTCTCTGAATTCCCAGCACTGCTCTCCTAGCACCCTTGTTCTTAATGTCTGCTTGAGATTGTCTGAGCATTTGCAAACAACAGCAAGTGAAACCTCTCAGTGCTCCTTGAAAACTAGGTATTGCCACCATTCCTGTCTCAGGTGGAGAAATTTGGAGAGGTTTAGCTACCCCCAAACTCTAGGATGCATCAGAGTCAAGAATCCAGACATCCTAATTATTGCTCTGATCACTGAATAGTACGTTTCTGTTCATTCTTGCCTTTGACCAAAGGAATGCCAGCATGTAACCTACACATCACTATGTATCCATATTTCTCAATTGCACTAATTGAATTAGATACTTTGTTGGAGTATGCAGGCATATGTTAATTGCTGTATGGGGAGCTGGTCTGTTTCTTCTTTATTGTTGCTGAAGGCAAATGAAATATTTTGGTTCCCTGTTCTAAGCAGGCAAGTAGATACTGTGCTTGAACTGCTGTGGTATTTGGCAAACCTGGTTTAGCATGCTAATGCACATATTACTTACACTGTGCAGTTCCTATAAATGCGCAATATTGGGCATTTGTGAACAAGAGGAAACATGCTTTTTCACACCTCTGCCTTGAAAGCTGAACTGTTCATGCTCCATTTCTCTCTGGCTGAAGCATTGTGTTCGTATGTACACTGGGAATTTGCAGCAGCTGAACAGACTACTTTGCACAATAAAAGACAGGCAGAAGGGCAGAGATAGTGTCCCATGTACAAAAGAAAGGACAAGAAGGGCAAAGAATAGTTCTATTTTCATCTCCAGTGTTGTCAGGGAAAGGCTAGTGAGAATCACTAACAGGCTATTACTGACAGGTCATGTGAGTGTGAAATAATGGCTAAATGAGGTCTCTCACGTTAGCAAGTGGAGATGTGAGTTTTAAGCAGCCTACCTTACTGCTGTAGAAGCTGCTTGGTTTTATTCAAGGACTCCATTCTCAGAATGTTCACTAGGCAAAACAAAATCAAAGCCTACCATTTAAAGCCCAGAAGAAAAGGTTTAAAATTAAATATATACTAGATAAGGTTGCAGAGTATCCTAGTTAGTTCTGTGCTTTCTGTATCGCTTTCTCTTTCCAAAAGTCTCCAGAACCTTGCTGAAGAACAGTAGTATATTTGCCTAACTATGCCTGGAAAAAAAAAATAATCTAGAGACTACTACTTAAATGAGAAGAGGTATGTTAAGATATGAGATCCCTTAACTGTGTTTTGTTACAGTTTATTATGGCTCTCATTCATTATTGCACAGAATGCCTGCTGGCACAGGATTCAGTGATGATTAGTAAGCATATACATAATTACTTGAATGATAATTAATGCTGCAATCGACTTGTTCCAGCACAACAAGATGTTGTCCTATTTCTAATCCACACTGGCATGCTTATTTAATTCCTTTTGCATGCAGAATAGCCTGGCAGTTGACGGATTTGGCTCAATCTTCAGAGCTGCACTGAACTGCTGCAGCTGAGGTTGGTAGAGGCAGGGTGATTGACACCAGCTAACCGTCTAGTTCATGAAGTACAGGCTCACTAAAACAAGATATATAAAAGTGGTGTGATTTAAGGATCTAGAAAAATTCTTTCTGGAGGAATTAGGTAAGACTGGAAAGCTTTGGACTGGTGGTACCATGTAGCAGCTTGTTTGCATGAAGAATTTGATACCGAGCACAGTGTTCACCCTGCTCTGAGTTCCTTTGCATCTTTCTGTCTTTTTCCTCCTCAGTCAGTACTTCACTGGATATAACTATTAATGGGACTTACTTTTCTGTTCCACAGTACATGATAATTAACTGTTGAAGGTCCAACTGCATATTGCTAACCCTGGAAAGTATAGAGCTGGAATCTATTCCTAGATCAAAACTTGTAAAACTAGGGAAAACTTAAATGAAAGAATCAGACCTTCCTATTAACAGCTATATCTAGTGAAGTAAATTTAGCAGGGTTAGCAATATGCAGTTGGATCTTTAACAGTTTTTTAAATTATGATGTACTGTGGAACAGATGGATAATGGTGAATGTTTTTAAAGTATTCCCCCTCTCCACCTAAAATGTGAGAGAAATCAGATTTCCTTCTGGACTGCACAACTTTCATTTGTTCGTAGTACTGAAGGAAGATTCGTTTGAACAAGGATTTTGGAATGCACTCACTGTTTGTTTAGCGTGGGAGCAATAACTCAGTGCAAGTCAGCCAGCTTCTGCAAAGAGCCAATTTTAGCATTTACTGCACCCCAGTCAAGGAATCTTCTGTATTCCCTGGGTTTCAGTAAACACTGTCAGCCCCTGAAGTTGGGCATTCCATACAAGATCCAAGAGCCAGCTTCAAACACTGAGGGAACAGATCTCAGGAATGTGGAGGTAGCCTGGGACTGATGAGCAATCATCAGTGACCTCCAACATTTGGCCTTGGAGCTCCTCTTTTTTCAGAGCTCAATCTTGTGAGAAACAAAATTTTGCAGTGGCAAACACAGCAAAAATGTAGGAAAGACAGAAATTTAACTGCTTCTGACATTACTAAACAAGACAGACATACAGAAAAAGGCAGCTTTCCCAGCTACTATATGCATTTCTGGGAAATTGTTTCCTATTCTGGAGATGGGATTGTGAAGAGATTAATCTTTTGAAGCTAATAGGAGGTTTAATTCTTACACATGTGGAGAAGCTCAGGAGTGCCAGCAAATGGTTATGACTGCATGTGTGGTAGGAATTAAATTGAGGATGCTCTATGATTTGAAGGAATGGAATTTATAAGGACTCTATATTGTCAGTATAGGAGAAAATGTATTCATCTCACCACTTTGAGATGATCTGTGGTGCTTACTTGTGACCAGCATGAATAATGTGGCCTTTTCAGAATTGTGCTGCTAAAAGACATTTACCATGTTACTCCATATGCTCCCATTATACACTGGTGTGCAGGCAATTGCCATGTGGCAAACAGCTATGTGAAGCATGGGCATGTAGAGTGTTCCTGCTGCTATGGCTTATACTGTAAGTTAGTTATATATTACTAACATATATCTTATGTTAGTATATCTTACTAACCAGAGGAGTACTTTAGCAAGTATTAATTCTTTGCCTGAATTTAACCAATGTTAGGAAAGCCATACCCATTGCAAACCTGATTTAACATATTCTTGTGTCACTGAATTATAACACAGTATTGTTATGAGCAACCTGCATCCATCAGCCCACAGCAGAACTTTGTATCAGTTGGCCCTGCTAGCCATTCCCTGGGCAATGTGAAAACATTCTCTACCTAGAAATGGTCACTCAGCTTTCTTTTACCATCTCCAAGTTATGAACAGGCCATGGAAACAGCACTGATATTAAGCAGATTATTTCCTTCACCCTCAGTGAAACTTTGTAAAGCCTTACTGAACTTTGCCTGTCTCAAGTTACTTGAAGTGACTGTATACCTATATTCTTAAAGGATAAACTATACCTAATTTGTTAAACTGATACACTGCCAAGCAGAACTTGCTTGTAGGATTATGTGGCAAGACCTGATGGAGTTGCAGAGAATGAACCACTTCTGAAAGTCAGTATAGTCTCACCTTTTTGAAGTACTTTGTGTCCTGAGTAATTAGGGTTCTCATAAAACATCCAGCTGCCTTTTTTCACCAGGATGGAATTGCATTGTTTCACATAGTTGGAGGTGGTCACTGCTACATTCATAGCTGTGGCCCCAGAAGCTCTTAAATTCATAAAAAAAAGATCTGCAATATGAACATTTTCAAAGTTTTCAAAGACTCATAGTCCATCCCAGTGTCTGTGTCAAAGCAGGGTACTGGCATACTGGGGCTTCTGCTTACCTTTCCCATTTTTGGCAGTTGGAGGTGAATGCTGAGATCTGTGAGCAAACACTGTGGTTGCTTTTACATACCATAGTCCTAATGCATCTGGAAAAAAGTAACACAGAAGGGCCCATTCTAAGCTGTGGGGAGATCTCATGTTTTGTCTTTATTGTAGTTATGGCATTTATTGCATTTACCATGTGGGATTCTTAAGGGGCTTGGGCTGCATTTGCTGATGATATGTGCAAGTGAATTATTGTGTAACTGTGGAGTGGACTACACTTTCAGCTGGTATCAACTGTTTCATGTGGTGCGCCTGAATGGGGGATGTGTGTGTAAGAGTGGTTCTCTTCTACAGAACCTCCTCTGCCTGAAAGCTATTGAATTCAGTGGACCTGAGCAGTTTCTGGTGTAGGTCTGTTCCTCTCCCTACCTACTTTGTGCCAATTACCTCATGCCGAAGTTTGTCCCATCTTTCCTTTTGTGAGAGCAGATGAACTTTGCTTCAATTTTAATACTTTGTCACCTGCTTTATCCTGGAAGCAGGAAAAGTCTCTGTCTCATGTGGTGGTGTTAGCTTTTGCCTACTAATCCCTTCTATTGTGTACAGATTTTAACACAGATGTGTTAGGAAGAAATAGTGACTAAAACTTTCATTCCCTTTCTGGTGTGTGGTTCACTGCTGCATCTCTGAAGATTAAGAAGATGCAAATCAAATGGTTCTTACTAGATGTTTGTCAATGTTATCTGAATTACTGGCTAACATTGAAAATCAGTTTGGGTTAGTTGGTTCAATTTTTTCCACTTGAAAGTCTGTTTTAAAAATTCCAAGGGAGCGAGCTGCATTAAATGCAAGTCGTTTTCTATCTGGAACCTGGAAAAATTGTTTAATGCTAAAGCAGAGTGCTTTAACTCTAAAGCACAGCTAGTAGCTTATGGGAAACTGTATTCCTCTGTTTCAGAACTTTTCCTCTGTTTTTTTTTTTTTCCTGTTTGGTGCAGGGCAGGAACAAGCCTTGACTTGTTCTATCCTGATTATCATTTTCTTGTGCCTAAATCATACACTTTAAAACCAAACTACTTTGTGGAATATGCTAAGCTGGTTATACAAATGTCTTATATCATCAGTAGGTGAGGCTTCAGATCAAAAGAAACTACTGCACTCAAAACCAAATTTATAATCTTATGTACTTGGGGGAACTCATTCAAGCATGTAAAGACCTTGTCAACATGATTTGTCAGTTAACTTGGCATGCAAATGAACACCTTTGTAGATCTAATTTATTTAAAAGAGCTCTATTTGCAAATACATAGTCTCCACCTCTAGTGGAACAAATGAGTGTTTGTGACTGCAAAGAGGGAGAGCAGGGCAAGGCTTGGGAGACTTAGTGGAGTACAGCTTTGCTTACAAGGTTTCAGGCCAAAGAAAAAGGCTTTCAGTGCTGTGGCAAGAAGGGAAAGACAGACAAGAGTGTCTTCTGGGGAAATGGATAGGAGGAATATGGAATCTCCACCTTCACATCCCTCCATCACAAACCACTTCACTGAAGTTGTTTTTAACCATATCCTTATTAAATGACAGGGGCTAATGTGCACTCACCGTTTCCAAACAGGTTAGATACCCTCCTGTCCTCTTTAGTATATTCAGCCCTATTCTTCTGAGCTTTCTGGGTTACCTCAGACCACCTGCCTTTATCCTGTTGGATTTCCTTGTGATGTTTGCTTGACTGTTGTACTTGACTTGATGCTTTTTTTTAATTGTTTCTATTACTGTAAGTACGCTGTTCAGGGCTTGATTTTTGTCTGCTGGCTGGATGGGTTGCTGTCCTGGACTCAATGGAACTGGCAACAGGCAGTGTAAGCATGCAAGCAATACTTAAGAAGAAAGTTAATGCAAAGTTGTTGCAGTGCTTTAATGTCGCATCCGAGACTATTTCAAAGGGTAATCCCTTGTGTATAGAATCATAGGTTGGAAAAAAGTCTTAAGATTGAGTCCGACCACATGGCAAACTGGTGGGTAGATCTTTGGGATGGTGAATGGTGTAGAGAAATAGTTATTTCCGCATGGATTGCACATGAGTTCTTTGAACAATGGATGTTAATGAAAGTCCCCATGAAAGGCCATGAAGTCTGGCCCTGGATGTCTTTGGCAACCATACCACATACTTGCTTCACATAAATGGACTAGGTGTTTAGCACTGGCAGGGGGAATACCTGTGTGCAAGAACCTGGCAGATCATTTCTGTAACAGCGCCTGACCTGGTGACCGTCTGTGCAGAATTTGGCAGTTGGTGTTCTCTCTGACTCTGCTTTGCTGCAAACTCCTTTTTGGAGCCAGTCTGGGCTAGTTCCTGTTTTGAGTACCTCTAACCATTAAGATGTAGAAAATGCAGCAGAAATGCTTGATCTTTCAACCATGACTCCCCTCATGGAGCCAGCATCCTTTACATTGTTTTAGAGAGATTGAGTAAAACTGAATTTGTAGTTGTTTTGATTCTGGTATTTGCTCTTGCTGCTTGCTCTTGCTGCTGGCTGCCTCTTGAAGATAGATAGTCCCATGTACTTAATAAATACGTTAGATTCTGTCCTGATAAAATTGATTCTTTTCAGAACAGATTGGTTATATTTTTATCTTGCAGATAAACCAATCTCTCGCACAAAATGGGTATTTTGCCATTCCAAGATGCATGCTAGATGTTTCCACCTGATTTTTGACTAGGAAAAAGTTCTTCACCAAAATGAGTGAGAACTTTCAGGAATAGCTAGAGAATCAGTAGTGACATGTCTGAAATTAGAATTACTGTAGCAGAAATGAGGGGGAAATTTGGGCTTGCTTGCATGGGCAGTGCTCTAGTAACTCTGGTTTTGGTCTAAAGACTCTGACTCATAAGTTTGTGTGGGGCAATTTAAGAAGTTAGCACCTCTAGTCCTGCAAGCAGTATGTCTGTGCCTCAGCTGCTGTGTTTTCACAGCCAAGGGTGTTAGCTGAAACAATCTGATTTTAGTATCATGAACTGGGCTGTGATTTGCAGCACCAGGTTGCCACCATGAATTCTGCTACTGGAGTCAGTCTCTGGGATACAATGGGCAGCTCTTTAATTGCCGAAGGGAAAGTGGATGATGCCCTGTTCTGTTCCCTCTTGCTGCACAAGGCCTCAGTACCATGATTTTAGGTACCTAGAATAGACCCAGAATGGTCTCTTACCTTTCCCATTGTGGATAGTATTGCAGTACAGTAGTAGGCATCAACTGTATGCATACGACAACTGGTGCTAAGTGTGTACATATAATTAGAGGTCTCTTCTGGGTCCTGTAGAATAAATTCATGACTCTGTATCTCATCTGATCTCTGAACTATGTCTGTAGCTTTTTGCACAGCTGAGAAGAGTTTGAAGGTGTCCTGGCTAACTGGGTTTTTAGTCAAGAGACAACATAGCTCAAGAAAAGAGGAAGTTTCAGTCAAGATGGCAGAAAGCTATCATTCGCTGATCCTGCTGTGCACACATCTACAAGTACATTTCAGCTCCCTAATTTTGGCTGTCTAAAAATGTGAACACCAAACCCCCTGATCTGCTCAGCTTGATTTTTGTGTGCAGACAATCAGACACTGGCCAGCCAACAGGGGAGGGAGTAAGCAGGTACTTGCACTCTGAAAATGAAACACTGTTTTTATGCTTATTAGCATAGCAAGATTTCTGTTGCTTATTCCTCTTAACTCCACCAGCCTTATCTATAAGAAACAGAAAGTATTAGACAATGAGAAGTGAAGACCATGGCAGTACTCTAATAGCAAAGACAGCGCTGGAGTAACATGGCTAACCACCTATTTGTTAAAGTCTTACTGTTTGTTGCAGGTCAGTGAACAAAAATCAGTCATGAGATGTTAATCTCTAGCTGTTTAATCTTAACCACCCCCTCACCATTGTTCTCCCACTCACATGCTCAGCAGCAATATCCCTTCCTCCCCTCTTGTAATGACCTCATTTCAAAGTACAATTTCTCTCTGCTTTGGCTTTCAAGGGGTCAGACTGACGCTGTTTGAGTTGGAATGAAATTTGCTCAGGTCCTGGCACTGGCTGCTGCCTACTGTTCTACTGATTTTGTTTACAAGAACAGAAGTCTCTGTTTAGAAGCTGATGGATGCTCTGATCTCCTGGAATGAGCGTGAGCTGAATGTGATAGGGCAGACCTGTCCCAGCAGTGAACACAGGCCATGGAGGAGAGGTAGGAACTCCTAAATGAGGTTTCCTAAATAAAGTGCGTTCCAGCAACCTGCTTCCTGCATAGTGAGCTAACCTGGGCAAAACAGCCCATGATGCAGAAATTAATGGCTAAAGAGTTCCTGTGTAAGGGCGGGTGATGTTACTGTTCATCTTAAATGTCCTCTAGTCTTCTCATCTGACTCCCTTAGGCCTTGAATTTTGGCTCACATGGCTTGAAAGGAAAGTGGGGGGATGCATGGTATGGCCAAGAAGCCTGATCAATACCAGCACAAAGACTTGCCAGTTAACCTGTAACTTCTGAATGTACCAAGCTGTGGTTAGGTCTTCCCTGTGGACAGCTCAGAATTGAAAGGACAGGTGTTTATAGCAACTAAATTTTATTTTAGAGTGTTTTTAACAGGAAATTTGTGATAAGTTATGTTAAAAAAAAAAAGCTGTGAACCTGGTGAGCTGAAAGCAAGCTTTGAGTCCTTGAGGGTTTCTCAAAGACCCTTTGAATTCCTGATTAAGTTTAACCATTCCCAGGCTTTCTTGTATAGTGCTGTCTTTTGGCATCTCCATAAATAGGCTCAGTGACAGAATCAGCAGGCAGAAGAAGAAAAATGGTTTTGTTTCACAAGAGTTTATTGGTTTTTCTTTTAGCAGATATTTTGCATTAGAGTACAGGACCATATCCAAGGCTTGGGTTAATGCAGCTGTACAATACATACTCTGGATGGATGTCTAGCCCCTGGCTAGTTGGGGAGAAGTAGCTGGGAAATCTTAATTTCTATGATATTTATATGTAAAGAGCTCTGATGGAATCTTTATCCTGCAGTTAGTGTTAAACACACCTCCAGCAGTGAACACTTCTACTACCTCATTGAGCCCTGAAACTTCTATGGAATAAAGTAGAAAGAGTCCTATAGAAACACCTCATGCTGTGTGCCCAGGCTTCCAGCCAGAGGAAGAGAGGGATGTGGAAGGAGAACCATGTGCACCCAACTCTTATCCCAAGGCAGAGTTAGTACAAGGAAGTGGGTTGTGACAGCCCATCTAGGAAATGGGGAGTGTTCTTGGGCAGCACAGCATGGACCTAAGAGAAGCAAACCATTACAGACTTATCAATGGGGAATGGAAGACAGGCTTCAGTGCTACACTGGCACTGCAGGAAGAGGCTTTTTTGTTATCTGAGTCCTTCAGAAAGCCGGATGGTTAAAGGAGAGAGCTGAAGAGAATGAGATCATACTGAAAGGCACAATCCTCAAGTCACATGCAGGGAAGCCGATTCCTGCCTCACTCTGGATCATGTGTGGGAGATGAACAGTACTGTGGACAAGGGGAAGTGTGTACTCTCTGCCTCTGAAATGCTGCATCCTCTCTTTGGCCCTGTCAAAGTAGCATGGTGGGTTGAGAAGCAGGAGGGATGCACTGGGAAAATGTAAACTCCCAACACACTGGCAGGGAAGCAGGAAAGGTGACTAAGGGAAGAGAGGGGGAATATCTTGGATACAAAATATGAGGGGTGGGAAGGAAGGACTGAATGCTAAGATTTAAATGACCCTCTCCCCAAACACATTACCAAAGCTAAGGTAGAAGACATCAGCTAGCTCACCTACAGCTATGTGAGGTACGTGAAGTCTGGGTCTTTATTAGGTCTTTGCTTCCGTTCCATTCCTTGCTTTCTCTGGAGACATTCCTTGTTTTGCTTCTGTAGCTCCCTGCAGGATGCAAATGTTAATAAGCACAAGCACAGCACGCAGGGCTGAATCCATCAGGAGACGGGGACTGTGTGGCAGATCAGCTGCCTTCCTGCTGTGTGACATGATGCATACTGAACTCAGGGCTGTGGGGGAGCCCCTTTAGTTGGTCAAATCCAGCCCTGCTGCTGGAATGTTTTCTTAGCTCTCCTGCTCGGTGGAGCTGAAGCAAATAATAGCCTGTAGCAAATCATGGACAAACAGAAAGGCAGAGTCTAATTCATGTACATGCTTGCTAATCTGACATTACTGGGTTCTTTGTGGAGTCTGATTTTTGTTAATTTTTAAAAAAAAGTGAATTTTTCAACTGTTTTTTAACATAAGTGATAGTAGTGAATGTGTCTTGCAGCGATATTAGCCAGAAGAGTGCTTTCCATGTGTATGTTGAATATTACTGCAGTTGACTTTCCAGCTCATGAGTGACAGCTCCTGCAAGTTGCTGTGAAAGTCCAATTTAGCATTAACACTATATTATAAATTAGTGCTACTATGAAACATCTCATGCTAAAGAGTGCTGAGAAGGGCATTAGAAGAAAGGCTTTGTGTGCTTGGGGTGGCCTGAGGTGCTGCTTTAGCTGTGACATTCAGTGGTAGTGTTGTAAAAACAGTTTTACTCGTTTGTGTGAATTCTTCAGACCTACTTTGTCAACCTGTTGCTTTCCTCTGGTCAGTGAGTCCAGTTGCTTGCTGTCCTTTTTAGCTCTCCTTGCTGAACAAGGGTTGGTCTTTTGATAAGCTGCTGCTGCTGTCTGGTACTTGATGCCTTGGGAGGGAGAAAGAGCCTTGCATCATCTTGGGCTTACAGAGTGCCACTAGGCTAGTTTACAGACATACTGCATGGGATCAGCTGCAATACGTGGTTGGAGGTAAGGGGTCCCAGCTTCAAATTCTCTAATGCTCCTGAAGTTACTAATTTTTTGCTGCATTTGGAGAAGAAACAGGGAAGGGAGATGGCTCTGTCACTTGCCAGTAGCATAAGTGACCTTTGCAAAAGTCCTAGTATTAGCCCAAGTTTAAGAACAGCAAGTGGTTGTCAGACATGAAGGCTGATTCTATTAGAAATGTGTAATCTTATTGTTTACCTCATCCTGAGGAAAATGCTCCTTTTGCATTTGTCATGAACTTCAGGAGCCTGAGCTAGACACTCTTTCTAGGCTACAAAGAAAAAATGCGTGTACCTCCCCCTTGCAAGAGAATAGGCACAGAGCAAGGTTTACACTATCCTTTCCATGTGCAGCTGTTGGTGCTCAGCAGGCTGTAACTTGGTGGCTCTGCTGGGCCAGGTGCTGCTGTTCCATGTCCCCCTGCCCTGGCCTTGTGCAAGTTGGGGTGAAATGTGCTCACTTTGTTTCCAGGCATGCTCTGCAGCTTGAGGGGCAGTCAGCATGGCAAATGGATGCAGGGAGAGCTTGAAAGGTTGAATCCAGTGGTCCTGGAAGGACAACAATTCATAGATTAGTATGTCTGCAGAAACTATGTGCCAAGCCAAATGGGCATACTCTTTTGTGGTCAGTGGAAAGTAAGATAACTGCTTCAGAGGTCCTGATGGATGAATGAGCACAGCTTTGCTGGCACTTTTTGTCCTGGTTGCTTGGCCCACCTGGCTTATTGGAGTGTCTATCCCTACTGCCCAGATATTTCAGCTGTCCACACAGTAGCTGAACTGCTGCATTGTATAGCTCTGTATGTACTGGTGCAGCCTGGGGATTATGGTCTGCCATAAAATCCTGGCAGGCAGCCTGTGGCTGCTCAGCTGTTAGCATGGCAGCTCCTGAAATGTTTGGACAATGGGATAGGAAACTGTGAAGCAGCAGGCAGTTGGGATAGCAACTGTTATGTCCATCTCAGGCTAGGATGTCCCTTGTCATGAATTCTGGATCCTAAATCCCATTAGGATGTGACTATATATAAAGTATATAACTTGGTAAAGCTAGTGTTTGATTTTCAAGGAGAGCTAAGCCAAGGCTTTAAAAGTTATGGGGGATAACAGGAATCGCCACCATTTTACTCTGAAAAATGGGGGGCAAGGGGGAAATAATCAAACCTGAGATCCATGGAAATTGAATTCTGAGTTGGGCTGGGTTCCAGCTCTTTGAGTTTAAGACTCTTAAGGAGGCATAAGCTGTGCTCCAAGAGTTACTGTTAATGAAAACACTAGATTTAACCTCTTTAATTAGGGCTTTGCAAAATAAATTACCCTTAGTTTCCATATTCAGCAAAGCATTTCTGTTCCTTTCTCATAGAGTGGGAATGATCTTAAGCCCATGATTAAAATTAAGCAGCGTTGTTGGCTGAAATAGAAACTGGAGATCCTGATAGTAATGGCTTATCTTCCTCTTCAGAAAAATTTGTAATTTTGCTACCTCATGACCAGCAAAGGAAGTAGCCCTGAGTCCACTGGGGACAGGATCTAAGCAAATGCACAGTAATATGAGATGAACAGAAAGATGATTTCTGTTCTTTCTTTGTCTCTGCTTGTATAATATCAGAATATAAATCAAAGCTAAAAAAAAACACTACCCCCCAAAAAACCAACATAACACCATGGGAAACAGCATGAGTAGCTGGAAAACTTCCAAGAAAACATGATTCCTCTGCAGTGCATGGTGTGCACTCAAAATGGAGACTTCTAAAAATATCCTGGGTTAGAAATTCCTAAAGAAAAGGATTCCTGTCCATAAGAAGCATGACAGTAAAAATAGACGGTGTAATGTTCACAGCAAAAAGAGCTGATCCACCCACTTATCCCCGGAGCAGAAGGGAAAATACCTTCTTTGAGCTAACACGTTGTGAAAAGCCCCTACATGGCATCTAGTGGCATTCCTAGTTCTTGACAGGGGAAAATTCAACTAAGGTTACAGCCAAGGCTGTTTTGATGCATCTAACTCTGTGCTGGAGTGAGCTCTAGTCCCTTCCAGACACCGGGTGGCAGTCTGTCATTAATATTGCAGCTAAGCATTACTGAGGTAAATTTATTCTTAAGTGCACCAGAAACATTGAATTACATGTTCTGTTACAGTCTGATTACAATTCCACAGTAACTTTTAATGGCTGCTTGGGAAACATCAATAAAGTCTGTGTTACTGAAAATAAAATCTGTATGTTCCAGCACAAATGCTCTTTTGTTAAATAGCTGGGCCATACACAACAGTTTCTTGTGACTTGAGTCATGAATTAAAGCTTATAATAGCTCGCCTATTTTTTAAAGGACAATTACCTTTATATGACTAAAGATGTGCTGCTAGAGAAACTTGTTCTAAACACAGGCAAGGCCCTTGCAAAGCAGGCTATATCTCCTCAGCCCTACATAGCCTCCTTCCCCACTCCACATTAGTGGTAATTACAGCACACACTCCTCTGTAAAGCACTATGCCAAAGGCCCAGGAGCTGGTTAGTGTGGTTGTGAGTAGTTGGACTGCCCTTTTCTTGCCTCTCCCTGGCATGCTGTAAGGTAGACGTGAACAGTTCAGCTTTTTGCTCTGTTCAAAGAGAAGTCTGGAGCTACTTTGTTATTACTAATGGGGCAAAAGGGGCAAATGACTTAAGTTTATGCAGCAGAACATTCCTTTCCACATTATTGCTCATAGCACATCCATCTAGGCAGTAGGCTGCTGGGAGAGGGGGCCAATAGCTTACCATTGCTATGGACAGGATTGAAGGGTTTTAACTGGTAAAATCTCTGCAGGGCCAAGATGAGATCTGATTAGTAAAGCTAATCAGTTTTTGTCTACTGAAGGCTTTTTTGGGGTATCCATCTGGTTGCTCAGTCACATTTGTCTGCTGTATCTAGTTTTGCATGGACCAAATATAGTTTCTTTTTCTGGTAGCCTGGGGATAATTTTCAGCAGAGGTCCAACAGAAGAACAGCACAACAGAGCTAAACAAGCTGCTTCTCCCTGAAGGTCAGCTACTGAAGACAAAGAGCTTTTATGTGTCTATGCCTTCCCTGCACTAGCACTTTGTTTGCTTGGGTTGGCAAGGTCCCATGCCAGCATGCAGGCCAGAAAGGAACCATGAAGTCTGTCGTCAGCCAGGCATTTAAGCCAGAAAGAGGCACGCTAGTAAAAAGCCTTCATAAACCTCTAAACCCAGGAGCACACTGTTCAAGTATTCTAGCATGCAATGGGTGACTTTCTAGACTAAAATAGGTGGAGCAGGTATTTTAGAAGTAGCCCTTATGATGCTAGAGGTTTCTGATCCCAGCAGTGATGTAATAAGGGAAGCATCAAGAAGTCAAACTCTAGAGGCTGAACATAGTAAGCACCTTTTCTCCCCTGCCTAGTCTCAGCTTCCCTTGTTTTTTTATGGTTATATTCAGCCTGTCCCAATTCCTTCTGAGGTGATGGGCAGCAAAGGAGGTTGGGCTCATGTGCGAATGGTTTCTGTCTAGCATTTCTCTGTACTTACTTTTCCTCTGTGCTTTTGTCCCTGCAGACTATGGCATGGAGGGGATGCCTTCTTCCAAGAGCATGTCTCTCAATAGTCACCCTGCATGTCTCCTTTCCTAATAGTTGCTGCTCTTTCTTAAATATGTTTGAGTAGAGGTGCTATGTGCTCCTCTGGCTGATATTTTGGCTCATGCCTGGCTGCTTAAATGGGTTTCTGAGGTGACTGGAACAGGGCAGTTCATGGTCTCCTCCCACATAGGGTCACCACTGCAGCCCTTGCTGCCTGAACTCTGCTATTTATGCCTAACACAGTACTTATGTGTGAACTTGCATGAAAGCAGTAAACCCTGCAATTTATGCCCAATATAAATAGGAAGGTATCTGAATGGGGATGCAGAAGTTTTCCTGACGTCTTAAAACTGCTCAGGTCTTACAAGCTACCTAAGACCTAATGGATCATTTCACATGAAGGTTTCATTCCCAAAGAGTGGGGATGTGACTTGTATGGAAGGTCTTTAAACAGTATCAGATTCCTTTGCCTCTGTAAATACACTCTTAGAAATATCAGATGAAGGGAAGCAGGAGGCATACATTCTGCTGCCTGTCTTGAGAGCTGACTAGACCCAAACAACTCTGGTGTACCATGCTGTCAGAGCACTGTGCCAAAGGAAACAGCCTCCTTATTTCTAGAGGCTTCTAATGGCAAATAATGACCCAGACTGTGCCACAGATTGACTAGGACAGATATTAAATGACTTGCCCAAAGTCAGATAGTCTAATCTGCAAGTCAGGGTGATGTTACCCCTTATGTCTGCACTGATTGAATTGTAAAACCTTGTGCAAGTTTTCTGTTACTGTTGTATGATTTGGCACAGAGGTACTTCTAAACTCTAGAGCATCTTTTCCCTGCAGGTGCACAGGTAACATAGATGACCTTGCAGTCACAGATTTGCTGGTTTGTTCTGTTTAATCTGTGTGTCCACCTTGCATACAACTGCAATGCACTGCAAGTAAAAATGGGCTTAGCACTGTTTTCTTATTCTCCTCTTTTTCACACTGCAATAAAGGGAGAATTTAAGGCTCTCTGACAGGTGATATCTCTGACCCTTTACTGGGATCCAAGAAGGATTCCTAGTATGTAGATACTGAACCTTCTTGAACAGTGTCATATAATGCCTATGCAAGAATCAGAGTGCCCTCCTCAGAGTAGGCTTTTGTAAAATTAGCATTGATTGTACGAACCTGCCTAAACACAACCCCAGATTAAGACCTGCAGTGTTGGCACACACACTCTGCTAAGCAGCATACAACAGTTTACCAGAAAACTGTGGAAGTACGTAAGGAAGTCTCTGTCTTGCAGGGTAAAAGGTCTCTAGCTAAATTTCACATCTTTGGTTCCTCTGACAAATGCCTTATCTCAGTCCTACAGCACACTTTCTTAGCTGGAAGATTTATCAGCTTACAAGGGACTAAGAATGGGCCAAGGAGACCATGAAGGATCTGCAGAGTTCATACAAAAGAGGAGAGCAGAAAAACTGTAGCAAAGAGGTGGGCTATGTGGGGAGAGTTCTACTTGTTTATACAACAGCTTACAGGACATACTGCCCAGCAAAACAACTTTGGCTCCTCAGTAAGGCCAAGCAGTGCAAGGCAGCACCAGATGCCAGGAGCTGTCAAAAGTTAGGTATTGTCCCCTGATGATTTCTGGTTTGAAACCTGGGTGGACTGGGGAAGACGACCAGGCACATACAAAGTACATTTTTGGCAGCCAGATGACAATCCCAAAGGAAAGCACTAACTTGAGATAAAATTCACTGTTGTACCTAGCCTGTGGTCTTGAACGCTGCTTGAATGCTTATATTCTGCTGTAACAAGGAGGTACAGGAGACTTTATTGTAGAATGTCAGAGCAGCTATCACCTGCATATCCTCAACAACTGCTGGTCTAACCATAGTGATTGCTTTCCACAGAATGAAGACTCTTTATTAGTATGGAGAGCTGGAATAAACAGTAGCTATAAGGAGACCCCCACACAATACATCTGCAAGCAATTAAGAAATGTGCTGCGCTCTGCAGCTTT
>NW_010530356.1:0-6234 GCF_000687285.1 Phaethon lepturus | reverse complement strand
GCAGGAATGAGGTACCCCCGTGGATAACTACAACTGCACGTGGAGGTTTTATACCTCATGATGCTCAAAGGCTACCCACAATGCTCTAAGCCATAATGGCAGATGTGAGAAGGGAATAGTTCAACAGTGTTTACTCTGAGCGAGAAGAGAAATAATCCATATGAGGACCTCATTCCCAGAATACCAGCCCAATGCACTACATGCTGGACCAGGCCACTACAGGTAAGAGATCTTCACTCTTCACCCTACTAGAGATGCTGAAAAAAACCCAATAAATCACTCACATTTGCAGAGCTCTGCCAGTGTGTTGCTGAGGACCTCTTGCTGTAAATCTCAAAGATCTCTTCAACAGGAATGCTGTTCTGCAAAGACAGGTAAAGGGAGAGGTTCAGCTCTCAGAAGCAATATTCTTTAAAGTGAATATATGAAATCCACCTCATATCCCCTTCCTTTGATCTCTGAAACAGCTTTCACATGAACTTCTCATACTGTTTCATGCTGCTAGTATAAATCTATTGAGATTTGGTCCTGAAACTTACTCACTGTTTTGCGCTTGGGTGACCTATACCCACACATAGGACCACCTACTGAAACTGCCTATTTTGTTTTCTAACACTGAGCAAAACTTAATGGCTACCTGATAAAAATGAGATGGATTTGTAATATTTGCACTGTCTGTACACTGTGCTTTCAATGAACAGAGACATCCAGGGTACAGGGAGTGTTTCTAGACAGGTGCCATAGAGCAAATGATACTGCTATCTTTCTTTCCCTCTTACCATTAATATTCCAGCATATGAAGATAATATCATGGCTTCTCTCTCAGTTCGGTTGGGATACATGTATCGTTTGCGAGCTGCAAAATTCCTGTATGGTGTTTTGAACAAGAAGATTATTAGCCTGGTGTTATAAATGCAAAAAGTAGTCCTGGGCTCGATTCACTGCTGCTTTTACTCCATTTTCACACTGGTGTAACCCACTGCAACAGCAGGGCCTTAGTTTTGCAATACTCACACTTTCTCTCTTGTCAGTGCAGTCTGATCACCCAAGTCACTTAGCCACAGCAAAGCAACACTGAAGGATAAGTTGTAATGGACCTGGAAAGATGGAAGATCCTTATGTGTTTTGTTTTACTGCGATTGCTTGACTGAGGGATAATAGAAAGGCCAGAGAAATGCAGGGAAGTGTGAGCTGGAGCCCAGTATTGTCTCAGCTACCCTGGGTAACTCATCAGTTGTAAGACACTTGCTGAGGTTTGAGGGGTTTTAAACATATCCGGTAAGAATTTCTCAGCTTAGCTGAAAGATGTTTTGTTATGCGCGGTCAGCTTTAGTTTGTGAATAATTCCCTTTGGTTAGCTGACTTAAACTTTACCAAATGTCCTCTGTGGATGAGCTTTGTCTTGCTGAAAAATCATCAAAAACTTGAATTATCTTGGATACGTTACACCTGGATGCTATTCACAGCCAATCTCTTTAGACACCCATTTCAGTAATGGGCTTTTATTGATCATTGTAGGAACAGGTTATTTAGCTGTACCAAACAGCCATCCTTCAGAATTCTCATTAGCCCTGCAGTTAAAGAGGACAGGAAGCAGTCTGGTGATTACCATGTCATCTAGAAAGGTGCGTTGCCTTTGTCCTCTTGGATCAAATTCATTTTCTCGTAGTCTGATGCCAACATAATGTCCCCTTAAAGCAAGAAAATAACTTCAAATTACAAATTGTTCTAAGCTATCTAGTTCATAAGAAATGTAATAGATTAATATAAAGCTAGTGCAAGGCCAGGGCTAAATTTGCTATGATTCAGGGCTAGAAATCTGCTGCAGCGTTTTTCTCAGACACCTCCTAAGTAGGAAAGCTGTTGTTTTCTGCATCACTGCTAATCTTAGCTTCTCTCAAACCACACTGCTGTCTTCCCCAAAGGCTCCAAAATATAGGAAGACATACAAATATGAATCAAGTATTTAATGTCTGGGGACTCACAGAGGGATTTCACTGTACAGCCAAGAGACTGAAAGAGATGCTTCACTGGTGCTTGTTATTTTCATTCAGGGGAGGCCGGATTCTGCAATCTGTCCTCAAACTAAGTACTACTGATCCATGCAAGCGCTCCTAGGAAAGATAGGCACAGGACTTCTATGGAACAGAAGGGACACTGCTTACATCCCCTAGGAATTATCTGCTGGGCACTCCTGCATCAAAGAGCATGAGATGCTGCTGCATGAACTAGGAGACCCCTCAGACAGCACCTGCACTGGCTAAAGGGCAAGGGAGGAACACTGTACCTCCCTGGTCACTCCCACTGACACAGAGCAAGTTCTGGGCTGTGACATCTCTACTGTCACATATACAGTCCGATCTCACACTTCAGATTGCATATAAGAAAATGAAGAACATCTTAAAGGAAGTCTGTTCATACTTTCCAGCAAGCGAAGACTAAGGTTTTACAGTTGTCATACAGCTAGGTTGTACAACCCTTTGCAATGAAAACAAAGCCATCTTAAATGCAGTGAAGGCAGCTGTGGGCAGTTACTACTTACAGGAGTTTTTCAATCTCTTTCTTCAGGCATTTTCTTTCCATACCCACCCTGTCACTGTAACATAAGCTCAATGGGATCTAGGAGAGAGAAAAGTGCATCCTAACAAGAATCTCTGTCAGTGAGCAAATCTGAATCATAGATAAAGAGTATAGGTCATTTGGAGATGTTCTACAAAAACCTGACCAAAACCATTTCCCAGGTAGGATTATAATAGAAGCTTAGAAAAATCTAGTCTTCTCTTTCCTGACAACATGCACAGTAATGTTGGAGTAATGTTGGAGTAAGGAGTTTGGTAATGGGAAATGGGTATGAGCTCGTTTAATATGAGCATCAGTCTTGAGTGTCAGCTTGCAGGTTGCTTGCACACCCATCACAGTGATGTATATGCTCTCATATAATGCAATCTATTGACCTGCTGCTGTTTGAGTTTCTTGGCACATGGCTTGTTCTCCCCACTGCATGTGTATTAATCAGATGTACGTGGTACAAAGAAGGGATGGACAGGGAAGTGGACAGGCTGGAAGAGATGAGGTAACAGCTGGCCTGACAGAACACAACAAAGAGAGAAGCCAGCATTTGGCCCACCAATTTATTGTAATATCGAAGCGCATGCTTTACTCCTCTGCTGCATAACACACAAAGTAATGACAGACCTAGTAAGCACTCTGTGTTACTGCATATTGTCCCCCTGTTCTCTCTCTCATGTACACAAACCATGCACTACCTGTGTCAGCTCTTGGAATAGGCATCAGGAGCTGGGTTTGGAGCCTCTCTGGCTTCAGGTATCTGTGAGGAGGAATTCCCTCTTAATGTTGCTGTTCCTTTCTTGTCTGCCACACAGTTTGTGTCCCAGAGAAATTAGGCTATGGCTTCACGCAGGACTGCAGCTTTCTCCTGTTGCTTAGAAACAATGCCGCTGAGCTGAGAGAAATTAAAAGAAAAAAACAACAAGAAGAGAAGAGGTTAAACTTGCAAAACTTGCACCTTCAGGTTGGATTATCAGTTTCAAGCTAAATTATCCTTTTATACTTCTAGGCATTGAGTTTCACTGCTGAGGGGCTAGTTGAAAACATAGAAGACTTGCTAACAAAGGAAGCAGAGACTATTCACTGGGTTTTCTGATGGATCTAATTCCTTGTAAAAGAAGCTATCAGCTTCTACTGTTCTAGTATTCTACTGTATGGAAGGGTCTATAACTAGACCTGTTACCTCCCAAGAGCCCAGCTAAGGTTTCATTTGCAGTCTTTATGGTATATAGCAAGGATCCTGCTACTTGTTTTTTCATCAATGTTACATTTTTGCTTACAGTATTAGAAGAAGTTCTAAGAGCCAGAAATCCCAACAAGATTTACTAAATCCTGCTGTTTTCCTTCCAAGGGATGCAGGGCACATCTTGCACAGGATTGCTGATGGTAGCCAATGCATCATGATGACTAACAAGTCAGTGAGATAATACTGGATTTTGTACATTAGGAAGGTTTGCAGGCTGTAGTTCTGAATGGAATGAGCTATCCTGCTCCTTGAGAATGTACTTCTCATGTTATTAATGGATTACCTAATAAACAATAGGGATGGGCTTATGAGACATGATCATAATGTTGCCTCTTGTTGTGATGCCTAAGAAAACATAAAAGCAAGTCTATTGTCATGAGGCATAGATGTTTTACAGGAAAAAGACTACTCAGTATTTACAGAATTTGTGCTGTGCTTTCTCTTCCTTATTTCATTTCACCACTCCTTCCAAAGCCCAAGCTGTAGGCATGTGCCTAGGTAGGTGCAAGAGGTAAAGGTGGCAGACATGGTTCTGCCACCTACTGTGTCTTTGCAATAGTAGTGGAAAGCCAGGTGGACAGCCACTGAGGGAAGGCTGGGGTTTGGGAATGGCCCCTCCTAGCAGCATTAGATGCTTATGGCCATTCTCACTAGTTCTATGGCAAAAGGAGCACTAAGCTTAGCACTTTTCCACCCTTCATTCCAGCTGTGAGGCTTGTAATCAAGTTGGATTTGATTTCTGAGGGCATCTGCCTGGTAGGCATCATGGCAACCCTGCGTCTCCAGGAGAGCTGCTGCTAATTGTTTGCTCTGATTTGAGAAACAGATCTACTGCCTGCCTTTCCTCCAGTTACATCTACCTAGGGCTTGCCTGCCAGTATGGCTGGGTGAGTGTGAAAAGTGATCTTCACAAAGCAAATATAGCCATGCCAGGAGTGATCCAAAGTCCTCTCCTATTATGTGGCAAGGGTTATACCCCGATGAAGAAAATTACTTTCCTGAAATGAGGCTGGTCCCCAGCCCTGGGGTGAATTGACCCCTGCTATTTCCCCAAAAGCAAGAAATGCTTCTGTATCATTGGAAGGCGGGGGGGAGCGGGCACTGTGTGTGTGCTCTTCTTGAGGGGGAGTAAAAATTAGCAGCCACCAGTAGATGCCTGGGGAAGAGATGGAAGAGCTGCGCCAGTAGGCATCAAACTTTCTCAGTATATTTCCCCATTCTCCACTGATGTGCAGTTCAGAACTTTCCTGAGCAAAAAATGTTGTCTGGTAGTTATTAGCCCTTGCTTGTTTTTTACTTCCACAAACTTGTCCAATCACTTTTTGAAACCTGAGTAATTGACATCTGCAATATCACCTGGCAAAGATTTCCACTTTTTAAATAGGGTTGTGTGGGAAAGGGTCTCTGGTTCTAAGCTGTCCACTGTTAATTTGCTGACCAGTGTGCTTAATAAACTTAGTACTTAAGAGCAAGTTTAGGCCCCTCAAACTGTGGAATTTGTCATGCATGGAGCACAGAATACGCATTAGGGAAGAATACTTAAGTCTTTTCCCCACACCATAGCACATTTAATGCCAGTCACATGTTCCCCAGAGCAAGAAATAAAGCATGAGGCAGGTATGCATGTTTGCAGCATTGTTACCCACTGCAGGTCCCATTTTCAAGGCTGGTATGGAGGGTGTTTTGTCAATTTGCTACTTAATTAAGTTGGAAGGAATAAATTTATGTAATAATTTGCATTATTTAAGCTCATTAGCTAATGTATTAACAAATACCACATCAAATAGTAATAGGAGTAGGATTTGGGACTCTTGCAAAGGGCTACCATTCACATGCCTGTGGCAGCAGGTAGAAGTGTTTTTACCAGCCTTGCTTGTATTGCAAATGCCCTCTGCACCTCCACTGTAAATTGCTGTTCTTTGAACTATTTGGCTGTTTTTTCCTTACATGTAATTTTCTTAAAGTATTTAACATTGTCACATCTGCACATGCAATGTCAGGTTCTTGAGGACAAATTCAAAGGTGCCTGGAAAGCAATGCATTAACGTGGACTGAAATGTAAATGATTTAAGAAAAAAATTTCCTTTTAATAGACTGTAAAATGCCCCCTTTTCGCAGGTGAACGCTGCAAGCTATCTGCTGAACTCTGCGGTTTAACCAACCTTAACTTTCGCGTGAGATTTGTCCTTCAGAACAACCCTCGGGCTTTTCTGAGGCGTTTCGTCCGCGTTGCAAGGCGGCGGCAACAGCAGCGCCTCACGAGCACTGCCCCCCCACTCAGGCGCATCAAGCCAGAAGGGCCGCGGCGCCACGGCCGCTGCGAAGGCGGTATTTCTGCGTCCGCTTTCCCCGTGAGGGCGGAGAGCGCCCCCTCAGCGACAGCTTGCGCCGTCCGGCCTAGCCCAGTCCAGCCCGACATG
>NW_010530355.1:347-2553 GCF_000687285.1 Phaethon lepturus | reverse complement strand
CCGGCATCCCGCGGGTATCCCTGGCACCCTGCAGGCATCCCCCATACCATGCGAGCATCCCCAGCGCCCTGCAGGTATCCCTGGCACCCTGCAGTCATCTCCAGCACCCCACAGGCATCTCTAGCACCCTGTGGGCACCCTGGCACCCTGCAGGTATCCCTAGTGAGCATCCTGGCACCCAGCGGGCTTTCCAGTGCCCTGTGGGTACCCCAGCACCCAGCAGACATCCTCAACACCCAGTAGGCATCCTGGTACCCTGCAGGCATCTCCCACCACTGCCAGGCATCCTGGTACCCTGTGGGCATCCCCAGTACCTGGCAGGTACCCCAGCAGCTTGCGGGCATCCCGGCACCCTGCGGGCATCCCAACACCTGCCCCTTGACCCCCGCAAGGCCTGTGCAAAGTTGCCCCATGAGAGGCGCACCCAGTGCCAGCTGGGTCCCAAGGAGGAAGGATGCAGTTTGCTTTTCACCAGTATCTCAACAGGTGATCTAAATGCTACAAGGGCAGCTTGCTTGCAGGGAGGATATTCTCCTGCAGCATAAAGGCCATCGCTTCCTGAAACAGCCCAAGAGCAAGAATTGTCCCTAAATGGGGTGGGGGGGGCTGCTCGACGTTCGTCACTCTGCAGAAGTCCTGTGTGTTCAGACCCCCTGCTGAATCGGTCTCATTCGCCAAAACAATCACGCACACAAAATGCTTCCTGGGTTTGCCTTAGTATTTTGCAGGTTGGTCTGACTCGCTGAGGTCCCCCAGTGGACATCCGGACAGCCTGGCTCGTTGAGTGGGAGAAGCTCCTTTCGAGGTCCAGGGACTGCAGCGTGCCCGAAGCACGCCGGCACTGTGGCAGTCCAGGCCCCGGGCTGTCATCTCCTGAAAAAGCGATGAGTTCTCCTTCAGTGCCATTTCCCGATGGAAGCACGTCAGAGCCCCAGCTGGAATCCCAGTGCAAAAACACCCCCGGCTCAACTCCTGCTAATGAACAAACAGCCCTGACTCGTCCCCGTTAAACCCCGCTGCCGTGAGCCCGCTGGTCGTATACGGTGATTGTTTGCATGGCTGTTTGTGGCTACCTGAAACCCCACTGCTGCTCTTCAGCACGTGATTGTTCCAAAGAGGGACGGTTTCCACCTACACACTCGCTTACACCCATTACATGTATCTATATTTTATTAGCGGCTGTTACGATGTACATTAAGGAGATGATGAGGAGCATCACCGCACTGGATAAAGCTGTGCTTTGAAACCTTGAGAAGAACATGCCGCCAATTCCAGTGGAGCCAGAGAGCACCCTCTCCCCATCCCAAAGGCCTGATCCTCTTCCCGCAAGGGCACAATTCTCCCTGACTACAGAGAGGTCGGTACCTTGTCCCCCGCGCCAGGCGGGCTGGCTGAATGCGCTGGGGAGATGTGCCACACTCCCCGCTCCCACACAGCGATGGCCGGAGGGTAAAATCCTCATGCTGGTGGCATTCGTGTGCTGCCTTTCCACTCCCTACCTCCTCCACTTTACAGAGGTCTTGGCTTGTGGATGGGGGTCTGTACATCCCTGTAAACATCTGTATAACCAGGTGGCACTGAAAGGATATTTAAACCGTCTTTCCCCAAGGGTATGCTGCTATTTTCCCACGCAATGGTCCCTTTTAGCTCTATTCTGCTCCTTATCCCTGGGGTCGATGCTGAGAAATGCTCCAGCAGGGAACCACATCAACACGATACCCCTTTGATTAAAATGATGCTGTAGCGAGTGATTAAATGCCAGCATGGAGGTCGGGCTGGCCCGGGGGAAGGCAGGCATTGAGAGTGCTGCACCGCCTGCAGCTCCCTGATTTGGAGGCAGGACAGGAATAGTTTGTACTTCATCACCTAGAGCATCCTGCTGCCCCGCTGCCCACACCTCAGGATGGCTGAGGAGCCGGGCAGAGCTGAAACGCCGGCCGGGTCCCAGTACGTCTCTCTCTCACCACCCGTCTGCCCCAGCCTCTTCTCAGCTGCTTCCCAGGGTTTTAGGGCCATTTGCAAGGTTGGAAAATCCCAGCAGACCTGAGGAGAGGGTCCCTGCTGTCTCGGGGGGGTGGTTTTATCTGGGTGCGTCTCACCTCTCAGAGGTGAACATGGGCAGACCTTTATCCCAATTGCTTTTCCTAAAAGGAAAAACCTTGGAAGGAGCAATGCCAGCCAGCTGGTTGATCCACCTGAGGCAGAG
>NW_010530355.1:0-299 GCF_000687285.1 Phaethon lepturus | reverse complement strand
GGAAAACACTGCTCTGCCACTGGGGTTTTTCCCGCACCAAAACAAGTCAGGCTGAGGATTTGGGGCATTTTCATGATATTCCAGCCAGCACTGCACAGGTGGGGAGGTCTAGGAAGCGAAGAGACAGGATCACTTTGGGTAAAGGACAGGCAGCAAAGGATGTTTTGGATTCTTTTAGCCCTTTGCGTGCCAGAGCAGCGGGACCTGCTCAAGAAACCATTTTATTTCAAAAATCCCTGCAGATAGAGGAGGAAAAAACCCCAACATTAGGGTCACTGAAGCCAAATATTTGGCTCATT
>NW_010530354.1:878-1118 GCF_000687285.1 Phaethon lepturus | reverse complement strand
GGCCAGGGAAGGGGTTGAAGGCGGCGGGACCGTGGCTCAAGAGCTGATGCTGTCCCCATCGGCGCCGAGCATGCATGATCTGGTTTAAGTCGACACATATGTGCGTGTGTATACATGTATGTACTGTAGATATATACACTGTATAAATATCCTCACTCACATATACATATATTATAACCGTAGCAATTACAGACTTTTTGTGGGTTTTTTTGTTTTAAGTCGCTTCTTTTTTCCTATTTT
>NW_010530354.1:0-716 GCF_000687285.1 Phaethon lepturus | reverse complement strand
TTTGTTTTGTTTTGTTTTTGTTTGGTTGGGGTTTTTTTTGTTTTTCTTTTGAGCAGCAGGTGGTTTTGAGTAAAAATAGCTTTAGCAATTCCCAATACTTAGTGATGGATGCCTTGGCTATGGCAGCATAGCTAAAAAAATAAAATACGTTAAAATTTAGAATGACAAAAAAAAAGAGAAAAGATAAGGAAAATTATCTAAAGCATCAATAAAGTTAAAATCTATTTTTGTACAAATGTAATTTTATCCCTTACGTATTCTTGGATATTTTCTTTCTGGATTGTTTTGTTTCTTCTACAGAGATTGTTATAAACTCTCTCTATTTTTCTCTCTCTCTCTCTCTCTCTTTCTCTGTAAGTATTCAACCACAGGCACAGGGATCTGGAGAAGAGGGAGAAACTGTTGATGGTGTTTTAAAGGCTTTATATGAAATCTCTTTTGAAATAATTTTTTTGAATGAACTTTTTATTTTTTTCCCCACTTCCAAAATCTTTTTCGGGGGGGAGGGGGGAAGCGGGCTGGTCTGGGGGAAAAAAAAAAAGTAAAAAAAAAAAAGAAAAAAAAATGCTGCTGGAAACGCCAGTATTTTGATGAACAATTGTATTAGAATTGTGGAAAAAAAGAAGAAAAAAAGAAAAAGAAAAAAGGAGAGAAAAAAAAAAGAAAATATATGACCATTTTAAAATATAACCCAGTCCACGTCCTCTTTTGTTCTT
>NW_010530353.1:455-759 GCF_000687285.1 Phaethon lepturus | reverse complement strand
CGCTCGGCCGGAGCCCGTCGTCGCCCTGCTCCGGTCGGGTTGGACCCTGAGAGTGGGGCAGGACAAGACCCCGGCTCCTCCCCGGTCCCCGGAGGGCAGAGGGGCTCTGTGGGTGCACTCCCCTGTGGGGGAGCAGGTCAGGGCGTGGGAAACCAGGAGCCCGCTCCTGGGCACTGGTCCCAGCGGATTTGGGACCCCCCGTTCCAGCTCTGCCCTGCGCCTCCGACCCCGGTCCAGTCCCTCCCGGGAGGCAGCGTCCGACCTACCGACCCGTAGCGCCTCCCCTGCTTGTTCATGGCCAGGC
>NW_010530353.1:0-216 GCF_000687285.1 Phaethon lepturus | reverse complement strand
GAAAGGGGAGCCTCTGATTCAGGGGGGATTTGATCTTTCCTCCTCCCCAAGCCCAGCCGCTTCTCAGGAGCCAGGCTGCATGGGAATGGTGCCAAGCACAACCTCTGCTTGCCTGGAACAACCTGTCAGCCTCTGCCCAGTGCCGACCTCGCATATATCCTACCCTCAATGGAGCTCTGCCCGTGCATCTGTCCCAAATGCGCCCGCGGTGCCCTG
>NW_010530352.1:740-1012 GCF_000687285.1 Phaethon lepturus | reverse complement strand
CCCTGCCACCCCCACGCTGCACGGGGCTGGGAGCGGGGAGCGCTTGCGGCCTGGAGCTGCAGACGCATCCTTCTGCACGGCCAGTGCCCAGGCCTGTGGGGACTTCCCAGGCTGGGCCTGCGGGAGCCAGGCCCAGAAATCCCCTTGCCACCTTTCCCTCCTCGTCTTTGCTCTTGAGACTCCCCTGGGACCCTTCATGCTCTCAAATGAGTCAGTTTTGGGAAGTGACAGCAGGCTGGGGAATCCAGAGCACGCGGTTCCCATGGCTACAC
>NW_010530352.1:0-537 GCF_000687285.1 Phaethon lepturus | reverse complement strand
GTCTGGGAAGGCTGTTCCTGCAGTGTGGCCATGCAGGTAACGCTTCAGCGCAGGCACAGCACGGCTGTGGGGGGATGGGGCAGCAGCGTGGCGTGTGACTGGGGCACCAAGGGAGCGGTGTGTGACCAGGGCACCAAGGGATGCTGAAAAGCTACTGCTCCCTGCCCGGCCACTCACCCTGATGGAAAGGGGAGTCCATGGAAAGTCTCCAGTGTGGGCAGGGGAGTGTGGAACTTCCCTGGGGACCGCTCGGGGACTCCTCCAAGGGAACTGAGCCAGAGGTGGGTGGCCGTCAGCTGGCCAGAGGCATAGTCAGGCTTCCAGCACTTTTGCCCTTTCCCATTTCTGTGCTAAAATATTTGTGGGGACTCCATACGGAGACCAGGGCCTGCAGGCAGCGATGAGGGGCTCTCCAGGGCCACAGCTCTGAGTTACCGTTGGGAAAACGAAGTGAAACCTTTAACTTCTGCCTCAGAAATTAGCTGGCAGGCCAGAACAAATGCTTTCCTTGCTACGGCCCATAGCTGACTCCTGCCC
>NW_010530351.1:509-1105 GCF_000687285.1 Phaethon lepturus | reverse complement strand
GCTGCAGTCCCGGGCTCCTCTGCCAAACCACCCCTGCTCCGGAGGGCAGACGCATTCCCCAGGAAAGTATCTGCTGCACCGGGGCGGCCATCGGGTCTCAGCGTGCCCCAAAACAAGCGGCCCGAGGCAGGACCACCGCCCCGGCACACGGCGGTGCCTGGCTCCCCACGAAACCCTGCTCGTCCGCTTTGCACCCCCGGCACCCCCCGGGCAGGGATGAGGCAGACCCCAGCGGTGGAAATGCCGGAACAGTGGCGAGGACAATAGCAGACAAGGAGAGAGGAAAAAAAAATCCCCTCGGCAATTTTCTGCAGGTTTCTATTTAACCTGAAGACAAAGACCGGCTTTGTGAGGGAGGGCGATGGAGGCTGCTCATGGAAATTTCTTGGCTTTTCCCCTTAACTAGGGGTTTTTTACCACCTCCAAATTTAGGTAACTATAAAATGCAGTAAGTGCCCATTAATATTTTATTTGGTGCAGGTTTTTCAGCAACAGGAGCGAGTCCCTGACAAAGGCAGAGTTCCCAAGCCCCCTCCCCACGCCACGAGGAGAGGCGGGCCGGCGATGGAAAACCCTCCTCTGCAGCAAGGCAGGGG
>NW_010530351.1:0-378 GCF_000687285.1 Phaethon lepturus | reverse complement strand
GGGCGCCCGCCGCGGCCCCCCGGCCGGTGCAGGTGATGCTTGTGACCCGGCGGCGATGTGGGGGAACGACATCGAGCCCGGCTCCGGGGACACGATGCCCCATGGCACGGGAGCTGAGCCCCCATGTGCACCCCGCGGGACCCCAAACTCCCCCAGGGACAGATCCAGAGCCTGCCCTGGCCGGCGACCTGCAAGGTGCCAGCGGCACGGCCCCGGCTGCGGGTCCTGGCCCGGCTCTTCCCATCCCGCACGTTCTGCCGGGAACATTTTGTTCCCACCAGCCGGCCCCGGAGCCAAGGGACGGGCTCTGCCCCAGCCGGGCTCCTGCTGTGGCACTAATTGGGCCGCCCTGGTGAGAACCGTGTCGGGGCACGTTTC
>NW_010530350.1:712-1105 GCF_000687285.1 Phaethon lepturus | reverse complement strand
TGGCCGGGCGGCTGCTGCGGAGCAGCCCGTCTGGGGAGCGTGCCTCGCAGGAGCCGCCGAGCGCGGAACGCACCGCGCAGAAAAGCGAACCCGCCTCGGCTGCCTCACCTGCACGTAGAAGGTTCTGGAGCTCGTTATGATTTCGAAGAGGTTGTCCCGCATCAGGAGGTCACTAGGAACAACAAGAACGAGACAGTCACTACCCAGAAGTCATCGTGGATGGGAAAAAAATAAGTCCGTATTTACCCTTGTCTCCAGGGTGTGCTGGGGAAAAACATACTCAAGGCAAACCTTGGATCTCATCAGGATTTATAGAGGACGATTCCAGCTCCCCAGAGATCCTTGCCTTCAGCTACACACACACTGCAGCTTCTGCCGTCTGCCGGCAAACGC
>NW_010530350.1:0-657 GCF_000687285.1 Phaethon lepturus | reverse complement strand
CTGCCGTCTGCAGGCAAACGCCCGCCCCTCCCCAGACCTGTAATCCATCTCGTTTACCATTCATTTCAAATGTGAACTTCCCATTACTTACTAAGAATAAACAATTCACAGATATATTAATAAATTATATTTTTACTTTGGCTAAAGAGGTTTGTTTTCTTAGTTCATTTTTCATTGCAAGTCTTAAAGTTACTTTGATTTTTATCAGCATTAGCCGCAATAAATTGTTCCCAAGACATTATGTAGCCACCTGTGGTAGTTTAAGGAAAACGCCTATCTACGGCTTTCTGCTGCTTTACAAACACCTTTGTTCTCCTGTCATACGACGCTATTTACTGTGCAAGGCCTCCTACTCCTTAATCGAGGGAGACAAGAGAGCTGTAGGAGCACGCCTGTCCAACGGAGATGGCTGTCAGCACCAGGGGAAGACACGACGTTCCGGGGCAAGGCCTCTTACTCCTTAATCGAGGGAGACAAGAGAGCTGCAGGAGCACGCCTGTCCAACGGAGATGGCTGTCAGCACCAGGGGAAGACACGACGGACAATATCCTGCATCCAGCCACATTTCCCCAGCCTGCTCATGGAGCTGAAGGGGAAGAAATGTCTTAAAAGCAAAACAAGGTGGTGACGTTTGGGTTACAGGCTTGTAAAAGAAAA
>NW_010530349.1:0-461 GCF_000687285.1 Phaethon lepturus | reverse complement strand
GACCTGGACAAGCTCAAGGAATGGGCCCATTAGAACCTCATGAGGTGCACAATGTACCCTAATGCCATCAAGCTATAAAGGCACAGAACCCTTTTCTGGAGTGACAGGAGGATCCCAACAGCTGATTGTACTGGAGGCTGAAGTGAGCCTCACTGGGAAGGAGTGACAAAAGCATGCCATTGTGACTGGCCCAGAGGTATCCTTGGCATAGACTACCTCAGGAGAGGGTATTTCAAGGACCCAAAAGGGTACTGGTGGGCTTTTAGCATAGTTGCCTTGAGGATGGAGGAAATTAAAGAGCTGTCCACCTTGCCTGGTCTCTCAGAGGACCCTTCCGTTGTGGGGCGGCTGAGGATCGAAGAAAAACAGGTGCTCCAGCAGCAATATCGCATCAACCAAGACACCCTGATTCCCATCAATAAGCTGATTTATTGACTGGAGAGCCAAGGAGTGATCAGCAA
>NW_010530348.1:1270-1641 GCF_000687285.1 Phaethon lepturus | reverse complement strand
CCCGTGCCTCAGTTTCCCCACCACTCTTCCCAGCTCGCCTCGGTACCAGTGCTTGGATGTGGGAGGACGTGGCGTGATGGCGGTGGCTGGTACCTGTCCTGTGGACCCTCACTCCTCCCCGGGGCCCTGTCCTGGGGCACATGACTGGCTGGGGGTTGCTGTGGCTGAGCCGTGCCATGGCTTCGGTGCTGGAAAACCCTCCCCATGGTCCCCCTGTGACGTTTGGCTCTGCCCCCTCCTTCCCACGGTGCCTTTCCCCTTCCCGATGTGTCCCAGATCCCGGCACGTCCATTGCTGTGGGACAGTGCTAGGGCCGGTGGCCACGAGCCAGCCCGGCAGCCGGCCCCCCATGCCCGCAGGCCCGAACGTGG
>NW_010530348.1:288-600 GCF_000687285.1 Phaethon lepturus | reverse complement strand
TCGTGCTGGGACCTTGTGGGGCTGGCTATCAGGTGGGGCTCTCTCATGGGGGTCCTCCAGCAGGTCTATTTGGGGAGGGTCTACAGTTCTGGCAGGTTGTCTCCAGTCGTCCCTCCCAACAGCTCGTGCCCAGCCGTGCCCCTGGGCAGCCAGATTTGCCCTTCTGGGTGCCTGCTGCCCCGGGAGAGGTGGGACGATGGCACTGCCTTTGCTTGGCTGGGAGGTGGGGGGCGAGAAATGCCGTAGGTTTAAAAACAGGTTTGGGGTGCTAATTTTAGGAAGGCAGGTCAGGGGGAAAGCCACGTCCGAGTG
>NW_010530348.1:0-207 GCF_000687285.1 Phaethon lepturus | reverse complement strand
CCATGCCCAGCAGCAGTGCTGGGGCTAACCCCAGGGCCGGGGGCTGATGGCGGTGGGGGGACACGGCTGGTGACCCTGTCCGCTTGGCCACACTGCCCGTCCCTCTGGGAGGGCTCTGTCACCAGCGCAGCCTCAGGGAACACGAGACCTCCGGGTGCCCGGCTCCGCTGAAACCCGAACAGCCGCCTGGGCAGGCAGGCACGGAGA
>NW_010530347.1:0-6309 GCF_000687285.1 Phaethon lepturus | reverse complement strand
AATCCTGTTTGGGACTAAATCATTTATCTCACCACTGTACAGGAAAGCCCATGATAATGGCTCTATTCATCTCACTAGTGACTTCCATGGTGTATGGACATGTTAAGCAACATTAGTCATAGTAAGCAAGGCTACTTGAATGTTTTTATTCTGGAGTACAGGGAAGCTGAACAAGATAAAATTGTGATACAGTCAATTCCTACTACCCTTCTCTAGGAGAACCACCAATCCACCTGTGCTGATGCTCCCCTACACCTCATAGGGCTACTAGCAACACACTATACCCTTATCACACATTAAGTGTTTACACAATAGCATTACTCACAGAAAGTGAAAAAGGGCCTCTTATCCATACCTGTTGTGCTGTTTTTATTGCAAAGAAGTGGTGCTGGCCTTTTCCTCCGCAAATATAGCCAAAGGCACGATTGTCTGTTACATCCCGAGCAATAAAGGAAACAGTGTTTACTGGATGCTCATGCTCTATGACCTAGAATGGGGAGGGGGAAATAGTTTAAATTGCAGGAGACAGAATTTTAACTATAGAGAAGAACAGCTATTAAGAATGTTAGAAGGCTCCAATTCAAGACTCAGATTTCCCAGGCTTTGACTAACCACAATAGGATGTAGCTATCTTTCTGGCAGGAGGCTTCAGCTTTACAACCCATTCCACAAGCCAATTCTTATATGCAGAAGGGGAGCATGATGCTATTAATGAATCTAGTTCAGATTGGCCTAACTGCCAAGGGCTTCACTTACTTAAAAACCACACAACACAAAAAAAACCCCAAAAAACACATTAAAAGAATGAGTCATATCTTACCCCAGTTTTCTCATCTATTATCTTGATACCAGAGAGGGAGATGTTCACCCAGACCTTCTGTTTGTGTTGGCCTTGGGAACGGGCTGCCACTGCCATTCCCTGAAGAGGATTAAAATCAAAGTATTGATGAGACTGCTGTTAGATTGAGGTTTAACTTGTTTCCTTACATTTCTCATGACTGTGACTGTACTAGTGCTAATCTAGTTACTCCCATGCAATTGTACAATTAGATTCTTCTTATAACACATGCTTGACTAGATTAGAAGTGATACCTCAGAACTAGATTGTTTCCTCTGTAAATGCTTAGGAACTTTAAAGCTTCCTATCTTAGTTCACAAGCCTGCTGCAGTAGCAGCATCCTTACTAGCTTTCATGGCCTGACTGAAGTTTGTGAGGGTTCTGCTCTCCAGAAGTAGTCTTTGCTGCTGCAGGGTCTCATTCTTTGGCTTATCTATCTCTTGGTGTCACTATTGCCATAAGGATGCCAACTTATGGTTTGAGTTCTCATGTTAAAATGCACAAAGTTCCCCCCTTCCCCACCCAAAACCCAAGCTCACTATTTGAGATCAAGTTCATGCTATTAGCATCCATACTGAATGCCAAAAAGAGAGACCCAAAGAAGTATTCCCAAGCCATTAGAGAAACACTGCCCTTTGAGTAAGGGGTTACAGCTTTAGAAGCAACATCCATCTAGGATGGTGCCGTTATCACTATATTACCATTAAGCTGTATTTTAAGTTATGCCAAAGTTACAACTTGATCAGCTTTCTGAAGGCTACCCAGATGATGTTCCTTACATGCCAGCTCAAGCTTTTACCTTCAGCTTCATCATTGAATCCTGACTCATTCTGTCACCTCTTGCCTCTGGGACATCATCAATGCCAATGATTTTAGCTTTGTATCTTACACCATCACCTTTGAATCTAGCCAAGAGAGATTCATCTGTCTTTTCTGGCCCTGGAGACAGAGAAAGGTTTGTGGTTGGTTTGATTTTTTTTTTGTTGTTTAAAAAGAGAAATGTCTGTTACAGCTTTGAGAGCTTTTTTTATATCTATAAAATACATCATATTAGTACATATTAAAACTCTCCCTTGAGTATAACTGAACAACCTTAGTCCTTCCAGTAGTGCATGCACTGCAAGATAGTTACTTCTTTAAGGTTACAGGGTTCTTACAGAATCTGACCTCAGTTCAAAGAGTAGAACCTAGTGCTTAATATTTGGGGACTTCAAGAACAATCGTTTGCCACATAAAAGACTAAAATATTTATAGGCAACAGCCAAATAGATATAAGTGCTAAGCAACACCACCAAGCAAAATGGTACTTCCCATGGCCATATAGTATGTTCAATAAACCTTTCAGATGTTAGCCTCTAGTTTTGGCATAGTCAGATCTCTTCTCAGCATGCAAGAATCACCTAGTCCCTGTGCTAGAACGTTTTATCAGCACCATCACTTCTACAAGTCCTGGTACCCCATCCCTATAATCACTTGGTATTTTAGCTATATTTACTATTTCCACTGTTCCTACTACTTCTCAGAACTGCTTGGTTTTCTTTGCATGCTCATACTCAGAGTGTGTGCCTAGGTATATACCTCTGTTTAGGTCATGTAAATGTAGATTTTTTTTTTTTTTTTTTAATAGATTTAGCTAACTTATCTGATCTACAATAGTTCTCATTTCATGAGTTTTCTAGCTTCTTTGGACTAGAATTTGTATCCGAGTCCAGCATGTCACTCCCTCTCTAGGAGGGAGAAGAGGAAATAAGTTCAGGTTCAGACTGACAGCTACCAGGATGGTCCTAACCCTGGTCACCTCCTCAGTAGGCTTTCATTTCTCCAGGCTTTTAGTGACTTGTTAAATGACTCATTTGAGCTTGACAAGTAGAACTGAGAGCTTCAGAACTTAAAGCTAGAAAAAAAACCTTTCAAGCTAAAGCCCATCTTCTGGTTAGATTTTTTTTTTATTAGTTTGTTTACTCACTCTTCCAGTCAGCTTGAAGCCTCAGAATTATTTCAGCTATGGTGTGAGAGTGATCTTAGTTTTAGACAAGTGCAAAAAAATTTAGGAGACTGACTAGAGGAAGCGTTCAAGAGGTAAGTATTCCTTACCTTTCTTTCTTTCCTTCTTTGAAGGCTGTGCTCTCATTGGAGCCTGTTGCTCAGGCTGGATGTTGATAGTAGTTTCAGCTTCAGTAGACATGATGAGATTGTGGCCAGCTATGCTTGCTGTAGTTTTTAAAAAATCCAAGTAACAATCAGTAAGCAGGCATAATAGTCCATCTTGAAGAATAAATGTTCTCATTAGACCTGTTAGTCCATTTTTTTTTTTTCTGCTGAACACTGAAGCCCACTAATGCCCGAAGACATGCTCTCTAGGAGCTGAGCTTTAGGACACTCTGCCCAGCTCCATGCGGGAAAAGAAGAAACAGCAACCTCAAGGCACTGAGTCCTGCCTGTCAGTGATCCTGCTTCCCCAGTTTAGTTGGCAGAGCTACATCCAGCTCTGGTGTTGTACAGCCCTAGTAAGTATCTGACTCTGAAGTAAAGTTAAAGGGCAATAACAAATAACCTAGGAAAGAGCAAATAAACAAGCAAGACCTCACTTTGGCAACTGTAAAGGGGTAGAACTCCAGATGGACAGTTTGCATCTTCACACTCTAGTCATCCCTCCATTGTTGCCATCTACCTCCATCCCATGGAGGACAGACCACTTATTTGCATAGACCCAGCCAGCCACAAAACTCCAAGGTGGGGGAAAATAATGTGGTAGGTTGACCCTGACTAGACACCAGGTGCCTACCAAGCTGCTCTATCACTCCCCCTCCTCAGCTGGGGGGGATAATGAAAGCCTCATGAGTCAAGATAAGGACAGGGAAATCACTCACCAATTACCATCACATGTAAAACAGATTGAACTCAGGGTAATTAGTTAAATTTGTTACTAGAGTAGGGTAATAAGAACTAAAACCAAATGTTAAAACACCTTCCCCCCACCCCTCCCTTCTTCCCAGGCTCAACTTCACTCCCAATTTCTCTACTTCCTCCCCCTGAGTGGTGCAGGGGGACAGGGAATAGGATACTGTGGAGAAGCTCAGACCTGTAAGACAGGGGTATTTGCCAGGGTTTGGCCATTCTCAGTGTTAACAATTCAGTTTGAGAATGTTAATGACAGCTTTCTGGCTAGTTTTACAGGACAAACTCTCCTATCTGAGGTCTGGCACAGCTCATCTCACCTGGTGAGAACTCACAGTACATGACAGTTATTTACCATATCTTTGGAGAACTCAGTATCTTTGAGTCATCTCTCTGGAGCAAGAGAATTAGCTACTAAACTAAGAATGCAAGGATATATAAAGGCTTCCTTAATACAAGTTCATATTTTTAATAACTACTTCTTGACCTCTTAGTTAAGCCACTAGACTAGTACAAAAATCCCCTAAAGCTTTACTTTAAAATTTCACTGGGCAGGGAGCAACATTATGTAGCTTGAGCTAGCAGTAATCTAGTCTACTCGGGGTGTGAGAGAGTCTCAGCCACAACTAAATTTATAGCCTATGCTTTAGACCCCAGTTAAAGCTGTGCTACAGTGCAAGGTATATTTTTGGGCCCCTCACTACAAGAAGGATGTTGAGGTGCTGGAGCGTGTCCAGAGAAGGGCAACCAAGCTGGTGAGGGGTCTGGAGCACAAGTCTTATGAGGAGCAGCTGGGGGAACTGGGGTTGTTTAGTCTGGAGAAGAGGAGGCTGAGAGGAGACCTTATCGCTCTCTACAACTACCTGAAAGGGGGTTGTGGCGACAAGGGTGTTGGCCTCTTCTCCCAAGTAACTAGTGATAGGACAAGAGGAAATGGCCTCAAGTTGCGCCAGGGGAGGTTTAGATTGGATATTAGGAAAAATTTCTTCACCGAGAGGGTGGTCAGGCATTGGAACAGGCTGCCCAGGGAGGTGGTGGAGTCGCCATCTCTGGAGGTGTTCAAAAAACGTGTGGATGTGGCGCTTCAGGACATGGTTTAGGGGACATGGTTGCGCTGGACTAATGGTTGGACTTGATGATCTTGAAGGTCCTTTCCAACCTTAGTGATTCTGTGTGACTATTAGAACAGAGGCCTCAGAAGTAGTCATGACTAGTTTAACATGACAACCTGATATATATTCTTCACGCTATTAGACAGCAAGTACCTGCTTGAAGACAAGTGGTGGAAGAGTTTATAGACAGCTTGGGAAGTGTTCCCCTCCAGTTTATGCCATGTCTGGAATGCAAGAACAGCATCACTTGGCAGAAAATTGACTAAATACAGGCTCTTATTCTGCCAAGTCTAACCCAAGTCCCTGTGGTTAGTCTTGTAAGAGACAACTGAAAAGGATGTTGACCTACCTTACCTGACAAGTGAGGCTAGCTATCATTCCCTCAATCAGTAAGGTCTAGATTAATGATGCCCCACCACCCAGTTTCTCCTGCAGTTCCTTGATAGGAGGGTAACCAAGATCACTGTTTTTGACCCAAGTTAAAAAACCTATTCAGCTGTCCTGTTTAAGCCATAGGTAGTTAGAGACCCAATTTGGGGTTAGGAGATCATTTTCTTGGTATCATGGCCCTGTTTAAGCCAGACACTCAGCCTGTTGGCCAGAATATTTCCAGATTAACAGGATCTTACTTTAAGGAACTGCCCCTACTTCTTTCATGCAGCTTCCTTTAAGCCTGTTTGATGTTCTCTCACCTAGAGGAATATAGATCAATACTTTGCAGGGGTATTAAGGCAGCCTTATGCCAAGGGCTTCCTCTACCAACAGGAATATGCTTTTGGAATAAGCTACAGCTGTACTTATTGGAATATAGGGCACATGGTCCAGCTGTCTTGACCATGTACAGCCAGTAGTGAAAAACAAGGAAGGGTGACATTCATCTACTTCACAGGATAGAAGTGTGGTAATAGACACCTCAGGGAACACGTCCTACATGCTGTTCCCTTCCCCCCAGCATCTGTGATTTATATAGAGATTTTATTACTATAATTAGTTATGTCAGCTACAGTTGTTCACATGTACCATTGCTGGTAGAGGATCATGCCTGTGAACCACTGCCACTGCTATCATTTCAGTCTATTTGCCAACTGCTATTTCATCAGTTGATCAGATGAGTGTTCTCATCAGTGCATGTCTCCTGAACCATTTAGTTTAAAGTTCTATGTTATGTTCTTCCTAAAAACCAAGTTCCCAGAAGTGCTTTCTGCATACTTGAATCACTGGAATTACAGCCAAATGAACACTAAGTTAACAGCTGGAACTGAACAGATTACTCAGTTCAAGTGGTGCAATTGGACCAGTGCTTTTTACCATTGTACTATGTTTTTGAACACATGATTACTGATGAGATGATTAGTTACTTCTCAACCCAGCTACCACAGTAGCTCTTACAGTAGAGCCCCTCCCTTGTCATTGGGATCAATACAGCTGTTGCATCTGCTGGAAGTATAACACGGCAGAGAG
>NW_010530346.1:0-612 GCF_000687285.1 Phaethon lepturus | reverse complement strand
AAAAAAAAAAATCTCCTCAGCTTTATTTTTTTGTGTCTCTGGCCCTGCCCCGGCTTTGTTTATTTGTGTTTTAGCGGGAGCGTAATATAAATAAAGCACGGCCGTAAAAACGTCCGGAGAAGTTCAAACCTATTCATCATCCATTTCGCTCCGATGAACATTTCCGTCGAGGCTGCTTGGTTTTGCCTCGAGTTGCTTTGCCTTTAATGAGCTTGATACAGAAGGTAAAAGATGCTAATTCATCCTTACATCTCTATCATCTCCCAGCTTTTGCTATATAAAGCATCAAGGTCGCATTCCGGGGAAATGTCTTTTTACCAAAGGTGCCGTAATAATAATGAAGCAGCAATTTGTTTCAGCAAACTGCCTGCGGTAATGAAGCTTAATTATAACCGTGTTATTAATACTGCTGCTTAAGGTGATTCGCTCCTGAGCGGGGCGCAGAACAGTAAACTATAATTTAACCGGGAACCGAGACCTAATTTAAATCCTGGGATCTGCCGTGGAAAAAGGCAAGCCCGACGACTGCGCCGGCCCGCGGCTGGGGGCCTTCCCCCCGCCTCGGCTTCCCGCCCGGCCCCCGGGCTTCTCCCTTGCCCACAATAACCTCTC
>NW_010530345.1:14206-20255 GCF_000687285.1 Phaethon lepturus | reverse complement strand
CAGCGCCTGACTCCGTCCCGCTGGCGGCACGAGGCGAGACCCGGTGTGCCCGTCCCGCCGCGGCCGCCTCTCCTGCCGGGCTAGCACCCCGGGAAGGTGCTGGCCTCCGAGCCTGGTGGCGCGTGGCTGGTGGTATCTGCCCATCTCGGGCTGGGAGCCTGGGAACCTTTGCTCGCCTGAGTAAGTGTGGCAATTTCTGTCCCTCCAGTCTGCTGTGAGAATGTCAGGACTAGCCCTGATTCGCTTCAGTCACAAGAACTGCATTGTCTTAACTTGTGCCAACTCTGTTTCTAATTACATTTTAATCATTTAAAAATGATTAGCAGTTTTTATTGCCTTGTTTGTGGGTAAATTTTCTCACCCCACACATTCTAGCTGCACTCCAATGACAAGTCCTTTTATAGGCAAAAAAGCCCCCTGAACGTCCACATGACTATTTACCTACAGCATATTTTATTCCTTCCTAAATTTTAATACTTTCTGGGTGCCAAGGCTCTTGCATTTTCTGGTGGATCAATTGTGGTATTGTGCTGTAAAATTAAGCAGTTTTTTTTGGCAATCCCAAACAATGTAACTTCCACCGAAATGAAGATACCGCACATGTGTTAACTGTGAAAAGTTTCAGCCCTGAATAGTTGCCTTGAAGCTTTTTGCGGTGAAAAGAATTATGTATTTTCCTCTCTTTGAAAACAAAAAATTTTTTTTGAAACCATGTTTAAACAGGCTGTTTTTGTAAAAGGCCCCCTTTTTTTGTTATCTTTAGTGTGGTTAGTTGCTTTATTGCTAATCTTGGTGGGTAACTGTATATTATTCACTCTATTGTTCAGCAACAAAAGAGAACCTTTGTGATACTCCCAACAGGGCTATTTATATAGCGTGGCACTTCTGAGGGCTTCTTCCTGCCCTGATGTTCTTCCACCTTCTGGAGAAAAGAAAATAGTTCATCCGAGTGGGAGTGCGAGCCGTTGGTCGCTCCTGCAGCCGCCCAAAGCCGGCTGCTGAGATAAGGATGATGCACAGGTCCCCGGATGCTGTTTGGAACAAGCTGGTTTCCAAAAAAGTTTCCAAAAAATTTTCCAAAGATTTGCTTGCTCATGGCTGAGGCTTAACAGAAAGTTTGTTGAACGGAGAGATGCGCTCAGGTCTGGCCGGGGAGAGCGAACGGGGTCGGGGTGGTCCTCACTGCCGCTCGCTTGGTGCCACCATGGGATGTGGTCCCTGCAGCCCTCGCCCCACAGGAGCTGCCCAGGCTTCCTCCAGCAGGTCCCTGGGGACCAGGGAGGGTTTGGGAAGACCAGGAGCATCTTGATTTTTTTTTTTTTTTTTTTTTTTTATTCCTTGGAGCCTTGGCTTCAATGGGGGATTTTCTGTTAAAGGGATGCCAAAAAACAGGAGCTTTCCTTGCTAGCTGGGTGTTTCCTCCCTGGGGCGGGCAGGTGGGTGAAAGCCTGAGGCTTTGCTCACCTGCTTAGCTGTGACTTGGGCTGGTGGGTTTGGAGGGGCTGCTGGGGAGCACGGCTGCCCTGCGCCGCTCTAGATGCCCCGCGAGGGATTCCCACCCTGAGCAGAAACGTATGCATTGCCCGTGAGCTTACCTGCGATATGTTTACGGCTCCTAACGGACAATAACCCCCGACAAGGAATCATCGCAAACAACAATTTAACTTCTCTGCGGAAACAATGAGCCACCTCAGTTCAAAAGAATCCCAGCCTCGAGGTCAGCGATGGAGCAGGGCTTGGGGAGACGGAGCTTGTATTTCACACGCCTGCTTTGTACCTGACGCGACGCAGGGCGCCGGCCGCCGGAGCTGTGCCCTGCGCGGCGTTAGCCATCGTTTACGTGCTCAGGAAACTCGGGGAAAGAGGCACGCTCCGGCGTAAAAAGCTGCTGCCGGTGGCACTCGCGTTTTAGCTCCCCCATTAACAACGATGTTTCTCGGAGAATAATTGTGCTTTCAGATTTCGGGGGGAGGTTTCCCAGAGGCTGGGATTTCGGCTCCGTGTAGAGGCAGGAATATCTGGTGGACGTGTAGCATAAGCGTTAAGCAAATGTAAAATCCAGGCTCAGTGGGGGAAAAAAGCTGCCTTATTCCGTGTGCGAGCTTATGCGGGACAACGGCTAAACCCTATGGAACGGAGGCTACAAAGAGGCAGGTCTCCCTGTTTTGGGTGATCCTTGAATTATTATTTGTGAAAGGGGCAAAACCCCTCTCTTTTTATATTTTCCGTTGCTAACCAGCTGCGCAAGAAGTTAAACATAGTAATTAACCCATATGTGACCCGCTACGTCTGACTGATCTCCAGGCAGGGACCGAGCGGTAACTCTAGCCGGCAATTTGAACCTACCATGTTCGTAATGATGATTTTACAGTGTAATGGTCGCACTAAATCCTTTCACTTTTGCTCTGTAGCCGCTGTTGTGACAAGAAAAGCTGTGGCAACAGAAATGAGACTCCATCAGATCCGGTGATAATTGACAGGTAAGGACTGCTATTGTTTCCTTCCATTTTTATTCCCCCCCCTCATTATAATGAAACACCTGCCCTGTGTTGCTAATGGGGAAGAATTAGGAGTATATACGGATGAAATTTTGTTTTTGATACCGAATTAGTTGTGCTTTGCAATTGTGATTGCCATGGAAGGGCCATATGGAGGGTAACGGAGTGACCTGCTCTTTGGAGGGCTCCGGTTCTTGTAACTGATTCATGTGCATAAAGAGGAGATTTTTCTTTCTGACTTTCTGTGGCTCAATTCACATGCTGTGCCAGGGAAGCTTCAGGAATAAAATAATAATAGTTTGTGATTTATGAAATGTGGTTGGGTGCTTATAAATATTTAACTTTTATTTGAAAAATGTTTGAATCGTTATCACTTTTAGCTACAGTAGTTCTGTTGGATGCAATCCATCTACATTTTAAGGTTTTTATTTATGCATAAAAACAGTTAAAAAATAGATCTGCAAAGTAAGGTTTTTTTCCCTCCTCTTATTTTCTTTGGATGGAATACTATTTTGACTGTATTGTCAGTTGATTAATTCATTTTTGCCTGTCTTAATTATTGTGTTTTTAAACAGATCCATATTGCTAATCTGACATCACCGAGTAAATCATTGTAGTACAATACATCTATTTTAGTTGTTCCGAGCCACGCGTAGTTTCTGTGCTTGCAAATTATGCAAAATGGTAGCCAAATAGTCATTTTTACATTTTAATTGTCCGAACTCATTGTACAAAGCCATGTGCGATAACCAGCTTATGATGCAGCTTTGTTCTAGAAGAGGTAAATGGCCATGAAGTACTGAAAGTGTCTGTCATCAGCGGGGGAAAGCAATACCCTTCCTCTAATCCGCGAACAGAGGGACCCTGAAGGGAAACTACCCATAGACACAGGGGCGAGAGCGTAGCACAGCGTGCTTTTCCTTGCGTTATTGTCTTGAGTTAACGTTTGCTATATGAAGTTTAAAGGGTCTTCCGTGCCAGCGTGTCCATTTTTAAGAAAGGAGGTGAAGAGGGTTTGGTGTGTTGGGTGCCACACGCAGTGGCTCAGGGGTATGGCAGAGCCTTGCCTGGCGTTGTGCTCATCCCGGCTCCCAGATTTACAGTTCTTGCTTGAATTTGGTAAGAAAGTGCGTATGTTGGAAGCTTATAGCAGGTGTTTTGATTAGCTACAATAAGTAATCCTGAGAATGTTTAAATCTCACCAGATATCTCTATTTTAACTGGGCATATTTTCATCTTCTGTGAGTATTAGGCAGTACCAGGGAATGGGGGGGGGGGGAACCCCACAGTGAAATCTGTACAGAGATGTGTTTTATAAGCATGCTGCAGAGTTGAACACTATAAACATGGTGTTAGAGTGGCATTTTGAGCGACATGAAAGCTACAAAATTCACATGAATTTTTCATTGTACTGGAAAGTGAGATGTTAAGATGCTAATGGCGGGTTTACGGAAATATTTTGTTTAACTATCTAGTATGCAAAACTGCTAGTTGCAAATCATTTTAAATTATGAAAGCCAGAGGTGCTGTCTGTTAACATGCCTCCTGCAAAATGAGGAAAACAGTTGCATGAAAAAAACAGATTTAGCTTCCTAATAGCGATCAATTTATCAGTCTTCACGTAAATTGATGCAAAAGGTACCAATTCTGAAGATTATTTTTAAAATGCCAAGCTAAACATAATTTAAAGGTGATAATACAAACCCTTCCTCACCACCCGTACTGAATCACGCTTGGCTTGTGAATGGGTTAAGCTTTTAAGTTCTTCGCTTGGTTTTAAATTGTGACTTTGATACAGAAGGTTGATATGACTGTGGTTTGAATAACATTTGATTTTGACCTGTTCCTGTGGGTTGCAATGGTATAAGAAATTTGACTCAGCAGTACTGTAATTAGCCCTCCCCGTGTTTTTGAAACAGGATTGTGTTACCTGGATTGCATTAGTGGGGCTTCTATTGTTGCCGCTTCGCATCTGTCCCAGTAGGGTACTTAAAACCTTTCCTTGGCCGGGGCTAGTTCAAACAATTTAGGCCAAATAAGTATGTGCTTTATACAGTTAGTGGCTTTAGTGATGTTTCTTGTGACATTTATCCTATTCATTTTTCTTCCCCTTTGGTTTGGAAAGGATGAAGTGATCTATATGGAGCCCTTTTACCTTAAAACGAGTCCTTTAAAATTGTTCTAACATTAAAATGCCTGCACAAGTCAGAACATGTGTTTAGTTGTACGGCATTGTCACTCCTCCATGCACACGATTTTAAACTATTATGTCAATTGATATGCAAAACCATATTTAGCTATTTTTATTTGCATGTGAGCTTACAGAACTCATTTACCATTTGGGCTAAAGCACTCCCACATGCCTCACGCTCTGATAGTCTTGCCTATGGATTTAATCTAAGTCTTGCATCAAATCCTGTGAATCCACAGACTCTGACCTAACATAGAATTTAACGTAGAATCTATCCATGGGATTTCTGACATATGTACTTACATGGAAATGCTATCCTCTTCTTACATGCTGGAATACTATTTTGGATTGATTAATTCTCTTTGATGAGGCTAGAGAAACTCGGGATAGAGAGAGCTCCGTCTTTGTGGTGGTTTAGTGAACTTGGCGAAGAGGCTGTTTGGCAACTTCAAAGTTACATGTGTTGTGTTCTTCGTCAAACCCTAGATATATATGAAAAGTAAATCGTGTATTTTTATTTAATCAAAATGTGGGATTTAAAAACGTCTGTAGTTGCGTTTGAAACAGGATACGACTTTATCCTTTATAAAATTGCTTTATATTTTGCTCTATTACAGTATCAGCAGATATAGCAGTGAAAGGGACCTAGAGAAATTTATACTCATACAGCGATCTAAATTTTCTCTGGAGAACAAAATAAATCTATTATGCTTATAGAGCAGTCATTTCAAGGAAGTTTCTTGGAAACCTGTGTGTGTCTGAATCATCTTCTTAGCATAGCCTGTATATTTTATCGCTAATCCAGTTACATGTGTTGAGATGAAGCTCCGATGAACAGGAACTCATTTTAAAAGGGGCATTATTGTCACAGTACAAACGCACAATTCCTCCTACAAGTGCAATGGCAGGGCTGCATTGTAATCACACTTAAAGACAACACAGAGCACTTCCTGTTATTAAATTAAGTTCTAGATTGATTTAACTTTCAAATTGTAACTCGTATTTGAATTTAAAAGGTTTGCAATAAAATTCCTGTGAAGAAATTGAATAAATTGTAGTTTTATTACCACTCTGGATATCCTGGTGTTCTAACCTTTTTCCTTACAGTTATCTTAGTTCAATAAATAAAACCTCATTAGACTATTCCCATTTCAACGAGTTTATTAAATTTTACAGGAGTAATTAGCATAAGCTGTGCTAATTTTTCTGGAAGACTAATGAGAGAGCTTCCTAATTAGGTTTGCTTTGTAAGAATCAGAAAAGACGATAATGACAAAAGTCACATAGGGGAGAAAGTGGGGCTTTATGTTATTCCTTGGTTCAGGAAAGAGGCTCCTCTCTCGGCATCCTGTTCCAAACT
>NW_010530345.1:10062-14194 GCF_000687285.1 Phaethon lepturus | reverse complement strand
GTTTCCAAACTTTCAAACCCAGTTTACCATCGTCGGGACCGATATTTAATGGTGTTACCTGTGCCTGCTGGGGCTTCTTTACCTTTTGTGGTTGCACCCAGGAAACAGGAGTCCTATTGCCTGATAACATAGGAATAACCACCGCAATCCCAAATAGAGCGGCAGAAAATCTCGGCACGTGGGAGCTATACCTTATACCTCCCGCATGCGACGTTGCGCGGGGACGGGGCTGAAAACAGCCCGCTTGGCGGTTGCTGGTCCATCCCAAATTTTGCTTCTTTCCAGCGTACTCGAGCAGGCGGACGGCAGTGACCTGAAATCAGCTACGCTGGGATTTTCCAATACAGATGAGACCTAGTTAAGCAATCTCATGACTGTCTATCTTCTGGACAGATGAACTTTGGTGGTGGTGGAAGTGCACGGGCTTTGTGCTGGAGCTCTCCCCAGCTGAGCCTGTGTGCCCTTAGGTGGCGGGTCAGCCTGAGGATGACTAGGGTCTCCTCCAGCCCGTCTCTAGCAACACGCTGAAGCTCTTCACATGCTGCTTCGGATGCGGTTTCTGAGGAATGAGGCTCCCTCTGGCTTCGAAGAAGCGGCTTGTGCGTTTTCAGTGCAGTCGGAGCTGGCGTCCGCGGAGCAGGGGTGGGGATTCACGGATTGGAGGCCGTCATATTTTTTTTATGCTTTATTATCAGATGACACCAAGGTACCTTTTACATTTTCATGCATGACCTGCTACCAGTCTTTGAAAGGCCTGCGTGCTCTCGACACCTGCCGCACGGGCTCTCTGCGGCGCGTCCCCAGCACACCCAGCTGCCGCGGCTGCGGAGGCAGCCAGCTCACCTACATATGGTTTTGAACTCTTTCAGCCTTTAACCCCCCAAAATTTATGTTTGTGGGTAGGATCTCACTGTGCAATGACATGAAAAGAGGCGTGAATGACTTCCAGTGTCTCCGTTCTACCGCTTTACAAGTTGTCGCGTAGTGGCTTGTGTTTTACGGGCCTGATCATCTTTTCATCCTGAACACCAGGCAGGTGGAAAAATGACACACCGGACTGTATCATGCTCGCTGCACCCTCCCCACGAATGCACTTGTTAGGCAGATGTGCCGATTAACGTATTTTGCAGCAGCTTCTCATGCCCAAGGGAGGGTGACGGAGATGCGGGGGGGCTGGCAGAGTGGGCCAGCTTCGGGAGCGGTGCCAGTGAGAGCACGGGGAGGGCATTTTGCTTGGGAGAGAGCTGCCGAGGATTGCTTTGCTGCAGGGGATGGGATCAGCGCCACAGCGGATCCCCGGCCAGACTTACGGGCACACGGGCTTGTCGCGGCACTGGCATCACGGCGAAGCGCGGAAGATGCCAGGCGCTTTGGCAGCGTCCCGTGGCGGCAGTCCCAGTTCTTGGTCCCCCCGGCCATATGCGGTACCCGGGCCTGGCTGCGTGGGGTGTCCTGGAAGGCATCCTGCTCCCCGCCGCCCGCGTCGGGGACTGGGCTGCAGGTCCCACCCGTCCTGGGCCCTCGGGTGGGTTTTGCGCGCAGGAGGGCAGGCACGGCGCGCTCTGACAGATGTCAAGACGCGGGCGAGAAATGCTGCTGGGCCTGAGTATTTGGCCGTTCTCTTGAGACGCCTACTGGCATTTGCCCACCTCATTGCTGTGCCCCTTCCAGAGCCAGACGGGCGTTACTGGTCCGTCGGGGAGGGAGTATGGGGAGCAGAAACTGGGTGAGAGAGGACTACCCCCAGCACCGCAGAGGGATGTCTCCCAGGCTGTCTTTTAAGGCTGTGCTGCCTAAACACTCTGGGCCTCTAAGCAGGGCGTTCAGATGGGCAGAAGTTGGCCTCGAGCGTTTCATGCGAGCTCCCGGAGCCTGTGAACCCATACATTTCTGAGAGGGGAGGGACCGAAACACACATCCTCGAGGATTTGGTTGTGATTGATGCAGCTGAGAAGCATTACCCAAAACATTTCCCACATGACTTAGGCAACCAAAGGCATTTTGAGCCTTTGTGAGATAAATGGGAGGGTCTGATCAGTAGATGCTTCTCACACAGAGAGTCAGACATGCTCCCCCCTCTACCAGCGCTCCTAATGCATGCGGTGTCAGTCCTCTTTCTGGTGAAGAAATCACTAAAGCTGGGGGTAAATTTGCAAGGGTTCTTGCAAGAATCTCTTGGTTTCAGCCTATTGGGGTTGGCACATATCGCTGCTGCTTCAAAATTAATTTATTTTGCTCTTGGGGTTGAGTGAACTTGGTCAGGGTCAAACCAGCTCCTGCTTATTGTTTGTTTGATTTCAGTCCCCTCCGCCCCCAAGTATAAGGATTTTGGTATAATCTCAAAACTATTATGCAAAAACCTTAATTTGGTCTCAGCTTCACTCAGGAGGTTTGTGATTTTCTCAGCAAACCTGTTCTGAGTTTTCAGTTTGTTATAAAACCCCAAACCAGGCAAGTTTTATGTGGTTTTGGGTTTCACTGCAAACATTTCACACTACTCTAACAGTTACTTGCTTCTCTCAGCGATGCCTTTTGAATCTGCAGCTAGTGTTTTGGGCTTTATTTCACTGCGATCTCATGCCTGATTATTACTATTTAATATCATGGTGATATAACGGAGGCTCCTATTGCAAAGAAGGCTCATCCTGCTAGATGCTGTGTAGTCTCTAGGTGGGTAGATGTTCCCATTCCTGAAGAGAAGTGCTTCTCCCGACACAGTTTAAAAACTGAGATTGGGGTTTTTCTATGGAGAATAAAGAACTTGGGCTTGCGTTGAATGTCCTAGGGATGAAGGAAACCGAAGACCAGTCTACTGTACTGTTTTTGGCATTTGACTACTATCTTTAGTGCCCACCTACAGCCCTCTGGGGCTTGGCTGGTTGTGCTGTCAGTTCAGAAAAGTGACTTGAGGGCACACATGGGATGTGCTGGACCTGCTGCCCCGAGAGCCCAAGGCCAGCGTGTCCGTGTCCATATAGGTCTGCTCTGCCTTGGGGGGATGGCGAGCCTGGGGCAAGCAGCTCTGCACCTACTGCTTTCAGAGTCGTGGCTGCCGGCAGGTCAGTAAAGTCCCTTGGGCTCTTTGTGAAAATCTCGGTCTTGGTCAGAGAGGGTTAACAACTTTAGGAGACTGTGCCGGTTTGTCTAACTCCATCCTGAAGACCCATGGGTTTGCTTGTGCAGAGGAGCACCCTGAGGTCTAACTGAGACCTCACGGATTGCCCTGCTGCTCCACTCGGACGGCAGGATTTGGGCAGCCCAGGTTAGAGGTGCTTTAAAAAGTTTGGCTGCCTCTGCGCCGTGACCTCCTGCAGCATCGGGAAAGCTCCAAGTGTGCTGTGCTGGTCCCAAGAGGAGCCCAGGGCCTGGCAGGGCGATCCATCCCTTTGTTTCTGGTCACAAAACTTCAAATGTGCTATTCATACCTATCGATTTCTTAATATTAACTCCTACTGCAAAGCATGTCCTACAGCAGGGAGGATGTGCTCAGCACTGCGGGCTCCCTGGTTCCACGCAGCTCAGTGCCCGTTCTTCTCTTTCTCAAGAGTGGTGATTCTTTTGGGGGGAAAAAATACTGGCTTTTTCTCTTATGAATATATATGTACACACAGTTTCTGGCGTGGATAAATTTCCTGTCCCATCTTAACATCTGATTTATTTCCATATTTGCTGTCACAGGGGGAATGCAGACATGAGTAAGAGCAATAGGAAAATGTATTTGCAAAGATCATCCTCAGTTTTAATGCAGATTAGCTAAAATTGTTCTGAACATGAAAAACGTATCTTAGCTCTACCCCAGCGTTTATTGGGTAAAAACATAACCCAAGCCTTATTCTGCAGAAGCTGAGGCGTATGAGTAGTTTTCTTCCTGTGAGTAGTCATAAATGTTTGCATGTTCTAGCCATCGAAATGTGTTCTTGTAAGGAATTGACCACACCTACAGAAAGAACTATGTTAAATTCAAATTCACTTCTGTCTGCTGGAGGTATATAATTTTAATACAACATCTAACTAATAAAGTTAAAAGAGAGTAAGAAACAATTGTAGGCTTCTGTGTAAATCATGACTGGATCTAGAAATGGATTTAATATTGTCCTCAGAGAGCGGCAAGTCTCTGTAGTAGTAGTGGTAA
>NW_010530345.1:2866-10031 GCF_000687285.1 Phaethon lepturus | reverse complement strand
TCCCTGTAGCATCATGTGGTTGTTTTTTTTTTTCCTGTAACAGTTCTGGAAAAGTACAGAAAAGTCATACAAAGTTCCCAGTGTGTCACATAAGCAACTTTGCATAGGTAGTTTGTGATCAGAATATATTACTGTATCAAATGAGTGTTTACTTTTTTTGCTAAGGACAGTACTTCAGAGGATTTTTTAAAAGCAGAACGAATAATTTTCTACCTACTTTTTAAAAATAGTGTTTGGAAATAGGAAATGTGAAAGCAAATTTTCTGGTGCTGTTAATATGCGAGTTAGGTTAAGTTAGTTATTAAAAGGCTTTATTTCAAGTCACTGAAATTATATACCGGACAGTGGTAAGGTGACCCAGATATAGAGCCTTTCAGGGCAATCATTGAAATGCTATGAACAGTACTGTTTTGTCTTTGGTTTCTTGCTGCCTCTAAAGGTGTAGGCAGATGAAGATAACTTTAAAAAGAGCCATTTCTCCAATTACAAGCTTTTGTCCAAGAGCACAGAAAGATTTTTAGACTAACAGCCTTCACTATAACAAAATCACATTCCCTTCATCTGACAAGAAGCTGAGTTTGGCAATAGTTTGGGACTTTTTGTCGGGGGTCTAGCAGAAGCTGCCTTCTCGACCCCCTGTTTTTCCCTGCAGCCGTGAGCCGGCCGGACCTGAAAGGCGGTGACCCGAGCTCGGGGGGAGAGCAGGGTGGGGAAGGGTGGGTGGGCGCTGGACGGTGTCACACACGGCGAGACCGGAGTGGCCACCAGTACGTCGATCCGGGGACGCGGATTTCCCCTCGCCCCGCAGCATCACCGCAGCCGCCCCGCCGCAAACCTCTCCGGTTTTGTAACAACGCGGTAGCGTCCAAAATGGCATTCCACAACTATGCCATCTCGCTAACCGGCTGAGGCACAATAGTTCAGTAACGTAATATAAAAAGTAATGGTGTTAGCTAACACATCCTTAATAAGATATTGTCCGCTGCTCTGCCATATGCTACCGAGCAGGCTTTCCCTCTGTGGGGCTTTTGAGTTCTCTCAATAAGATTATTTCAAATACCCTAATCCTGAATCATTGACATGAATACAAAAGCCTAGTGACATCTAATAGATGCCTCTTAGCTTTGCTTTTCCTCTTGTTCCTTTCCTTTTTCTTCTCTTTTTACCTGACAAAAAGCTTACAGACACTTGGGCTCTGTCTCTCAGTACCAGCATGTGGGTCCCCTCATGAAATATAAAGGAGGAAAAAGGGCTGACATAGGGCTGATAAGCCACAGAGCAAAGGACCATAGATTAAAAGTAAATGCCAGTAAATCCTACCCTGTACACTCAGTTGTTCTTTTATTGTTTTCTTTAACTCTTCCAGTGCCATGGCGGGCTGGAGAGAGATGAAAAATGGGGTTAAAAAAAAAAAGAAGCGATGCTACAGTGACATAGTGCCGGGGTCCTAAAGGCTTGCTGTACACTCGGGTTTTCTCAGCTCTCCTCTCACCTTGACTTTCTAATCAGAGTTGCAAACTGTTTCAGCTAATCACGTCGTTCAATTAGCTGAATGTTTAGGTCTCAAAAAAAAAAAAAAAAAAAAAAGAGACTGCCCAAGTGACATGATTGTGACCCTGGAAAGGACAAATTTTATAAAAAGTAAGTGTTAGGAAGAATGGATATCCCACTGTGAGCGTCTAGCAATAAAAAAAGGATCTTCCTCTTGTTAGTGTTTTCTCAGTGACAGTCAGAGACAGAAAATCATATTCTGTTCATCTTCTTCTGGACTTTGCCAAACTGTTCATCTGTCGGCTCCAAAATTTGCCCTTGCAAAAGTTGTTGGTACAGGATACAGCTGGTGTCTACAGTGGGTTAAAAGGAAGCCGTTTAAAACATAATCATTTTCCTTCATTTTCTCCATGACTTTGCAGGGAGATTCTCAGGCTTTCCTGACCAGCATACCCATCCGCTTCCACCCAGTTGAGTCAGGTTTTCTTTGTAATCTCCCTGAATATAATCTTTCAGTTGGATTTTTTGGCATCTGCATCACTCCATAACCATTGGCTGACTTCCCAGATGTTAAGTCACTTCGATAAGTGGATGTTAAAAACCACTTTACCTAGTTCAGATTTTGTGGAAGGACGACACAAGAAGAGGAGAAATGTATTCTTTATTCATTAGAAAGTTCTTTCTTTGCTCTGAAAGAAGAAGAAAATTAGCCACACTCAGCGCTATTAAGACCTGATGGTAGCATCTCCTCCAGCCTGCCCCATGTGCCTCTGCATCGCGCGCACAGTCCCGCACGAGCCGGGGTTCAGCTGCAGATGGGAGCACGTCCCGCGGCGCGTCTCGCTCGGGGTGATGCAGGCGGGAGAAAGAAAGGACCTGCACGTGTTTTGTGATAGCTGCCCCACAGCTAGGATCAGGATTTGGCCCTTTGTAAAGACAAACGAGAGAATCCCACTGCATGACAGAGGAGTCGGGTCTGGGGCAGAATTTGTTTCTCAGGCTGAGAAAGCAGCTCTGTAAAACTTGGGTTTTTTTCTTATCTCTGGGTCTCGGCTTCCCATTGGCACCGTGCTCTGATGTTACTGGGCTCCAGCGGTCTCTTGGCTCTGGGCTGCTGGGCTTTGAGCACTGCTGAGTGAGGGATGTACCGCGGCGTAGTCGGAGAGCCTCTACCCTAAGGAGCTGTTTAGCCAAGACAATCCCTACGCTACATCTAACTTTTTTTTTTAAGCATAGTAAACTCCATAATAGCTCTGGCACTCTGAAAAATGGAATAAACTGTACTGTGGTGTAGGAGGAAAACTTCTCGCTAAACCCCATTACGTGTACAAAAATTGTTGTCTGTTCTATACTGCGTGGCAGAAGAGAGGAACTTTTTTTTTCCCTGAAGGATTGCCCCACTGTGACAATGGTAACTTGTCAAAAATTACAAGAACATTAACACATCATACCCTAACATGTCATTAGTGCATTAATACTTTCGAAGTCATCGGAGTTTTTCTAATAAATGCCCTCAAAGTCATCTGGGCATTCATAAATTTGAGTTTTCAGTATTACAATTGTAATTGAGACACCTATTTTCCCTTATTAATTCTTGGAGCTTGTATGTGGCAATCAGCCTTGTTGACATTCGCAGCCATCCGCACTTGGAAGAACACCACGCTGTTAGTTAATATGTGTGTTGTTGTACGGTGGCTTGATTTGAAAAAGATAAAAAAAACCCCTAAAAAAACAAAAAGAAGGGAGACTGTTCTCGGGGAAACAAAAGAGAATTTTGGGAATGCTTTTTGCCATGGTAACCCAGTTATCGCTCATTAATCTGTCACATATGAAACAAGTTCCAGACTACAACACACTTAAACAAGGCAGCGTTCCCGGGGGGTTCGCCCCCTCGGCTGCTCTACCTCTTACCTGCAGGCAGCATCGCGGCTGCGCTCCGCGCGGCGCCGGAAGGGTTAATGATTGCAGAAAATCCCATCATGTGCCTGGCTGGCTCTGAAAAAGGGGGACCCCCTCCCCGCTTGGGCCACCTGGGCTGCCTGCCCATGGCACCCCAAAAGCGCGCCCCGGGGAGATGGGGGAGCCGGCCCCGATGGGCGCCGCTGCTCTGGCTTTAGGGGCCGCCTGGATCTCCAGGAGGAAGGAAGTTTTTTCCTTCGTTTCCAAGATAAGGTGTCATTCATGAGAGCAGCGTGCTGAACTAATCAGGTTAATTGAGAGGCCCTGAATAGCTCTCATTGAGCGGATCCCTCCTTCCTGCTCAAGGCAGATAGTGCAGACCGAGAGATTACAAGTGCTTTAAACTCTTTCTCTCCATCTCTGAATTTCACACCGATTTCAGGATGACGAGGGTCAGAGTAGACGCGTGACACGGGGGTTGTACAATTTAGCTTTGCTGGGAGCAAGGCTTTTTTTTTTTTTTTTTTTAAATCACCATCATTATGATTATTTTTTAGTGCAGCCGGAGCCTTCCTTGCACAGAGTGGTGTAAATTACTCCACTGTTTTGGAAAGATGTAGAGGACTAATCCAGTCCCATGACTGGCTCTAGATTGACCTGCTCTTGAGTGTTGTTAATATTAAAATTATTTCAGACCTAACTCGTGGCAGGGCTGCAGGAAACATTAATTTTAAAAAGATGTTTTCAGTGTTTGAAGCAGATAGCAGTTGGTTTTATTGCTTTTATGGTGTCATTTCCCTTTAAACCCTTCTAATCGAAGTGGCTGTACATAATTTTATTCAAGTTTACCAGAATGCAAAAGCATTTCCCCCTGGATGCTCTTGCCAAATTAGGAACATCCAGGCTCCAAACCTCACTGTAATCTTCCTACTCCCCACAGTCTATTACATTTTCTTTGCAAATATTGTAACTATTACAGTGCAGGAGAGAGAATTTTCAGGAAAACACATTCCCCAAAAGTAGTGCCAGTCCCCACCCCTTTTTCAAGCCAAGCCAGTTGCTTCACTTCAGACACGAGCATCCTTGTCCCTGTTGGTCCCCCTCCTCCCCCGACTTCTTTTCCTTGGAAGTTTCAGGAATGACTTTAATTATCTCTACAATCAAATTCTCACTGCCGTCCCTGTGAAAGCGTGTAGTCATGGATTGCTGGGATTATTTTCTTTAGCACTTGGGGATAGAGAAACTGGTTGTTTGGAAATGAGAACCAGCTGGGTTCTCAGAGCTGGCGTTCGGAGGGAGCCGCTTCGCACACCAACCCGGCGCTGAGCGGAGTCGTGAACTCAACCCCCAAATTACTGGCGCTTGGTTCGCCACGTGGGATTATGCAATATCGGGGCTGATTGTTGTTTATCTCATTAATGTGCATCTTTCAGGGTGGCTGCTGCCACAGCTTGCTTTAACTCCTTACAAAACTTTACCGAGGCCGAGGTCCACCCTGCGGTGCCATTCCTGGGCTTCACCTGCCTAAAACATAGAAAATAACATTAACCCCCAATAGGAGATAGATAACACTATATCGGACGCGTGTTCTGCAGATGACAGGTAAGCAGGTAAAAAGAGATTAGTACAAAAAAAGAAAGAGCAGAGATAACTTGTTATCTGACATCTTTTGTTGCCCTAGAAGACAAGCTGCAGAAGTGATGTTCTTCCTTTCTTTCCAGCTTGGAGAAGTTAGTTATTTGTCGTATCTTATTAATCTGTTTTAGTGCCAAATTCAATTTTAAATTAGGACCATACGTCCAGTCAGAAATTATATTTTGACATTGGGAAAGGTGCAGAAATCTTCTTCGTTTGGTTACGAGGATGTAAATCTGGAGATATTCCACGGGATTTAAGGCAGCTGCTCCAGATTTCTACCTTTCTGAGAGAGAGAAGTGTTCATTCTTTGGACTGCAAGAATTTGTGTTGATGGCTTATTTACATTTAAAAATAGCTATATAAAATGCATATATATCTATAAAATTTCAACTTTAAGGGTTCTCTCACACTCGTGCACACTTGCACGCAGCCTGCGTTTCACTGCAGACTGTTGTTAGAGTGGTTGCATTTGAAACTGTGACTTTTTAATGTCTGAAACGCAATAGTGACTAAATCAATAGCTCAGGTAAGAAGTCCAGAACTGGAACAGTCTTCCAGTTCCTTCATCAAAACAAGAAGTTTATGGCAAAGGAAACGATCGATTGCTCAGCTTTGAACAGATATTTTTATATGATTTGATTTCTTTAATGCCTGAAATATAATGACTTTGACTCTATTAATATCCCCTTTAGCCCAACTGAATTATTTTCTGAAACACGAAACCATTTCGCTCTGAACATGCTTAGATCATACCACGACCTAAATACTCTCACGTGTCACACACACACATTGTTGTAGAGTTTTAGGCTGAAACAAATATCCTTTAGCCACCCCGACTCTAACATTTGAGAGCTTTTCCACTCCTGCACGTTCGCTTCTGCTGATACATTTATTCAGTGTTTCAATTCATCATCTTATATGTATGTATACACATTCTCACACGCATACCGTGGTTTTGTATTTTTTTTTTTTTTTTTTAATCTGGATTTTCCTTTTTTTCCCCCCCAACAAATAACTGCTGCATTTCCAGTCACTCAAATTTGGACAGAATTTTACTTCCTGTTTCAAAGGTCAAGGAAAGCTGACCTCCACAGCAGTGTGGAGGCTGCTGAATTATTCATATCATTGACTTTGTGTCAGCTTCCACATTTGTGCAGAGGGATGTTTTATTCATTTATCTCATTTAGGGACCTGCTCTGCACCTGTTTCTACCATTAAGTACCCTGTAATTTGCATTTGATGCTAATTTAGTTTCATATCAGCCTGGTCCCCCCTTGTTAATTTAATTTTCTAAGACCCTTTTCATTACAGTAGAAATGTTTCCCTCTTTAAAGCAAACATCTATACAAGTAATTGTATAAACTGCCTTTTAAATAATATCTTTTAGAAGATTCCATCGTTTAATTCCTTAATTCCTATAATTAGCCATGGTTTGATTAATGTTTCAAAGGGTTAAATTAAAATGCAGAATTACTCAAATGCATACTTGAATAATTTTCTCTCTGCTGATAACAGTTTCTGCATTGCTGCTTTTATTCTACTCGTCATTCTGGATATTACATGTACTAACAAGCACTAATTTTCCTTATGTAGTGATTTTCCTCTGCTAAGCGATAGCTGTTTTTAACGTATAATTGTTGGAAACTCCCTATTGCCTGTGGGATAGTTAATTTTTTTTCTTCTGATCGATTGTAAACAGCTACGGAGAAATGCTGTGACTGAGGAGCTGCTCTAGGTTTCTTTCCAGATTGTAAGAAACTTAAAGGGATCCTTTATTTTGCCAACAAACATCGCTGCCGCGTTTGCAAAACCAGCCTGATTAGCGCCGCTACAGAGAATAATTTGGAAATATTTACAACTATCACGGATTTGCTTGTGTAGGTGAAAATTTACATACGGCGTGATCGTACAGGGCAAAACGTGCTGTGATTGTCACCTCCGCGCGCATTTCCGCACTTTCAGGGCGAGAGTACGGCACCGGGGTAAATAAATGACCAGAGGGGCTATAGCGGAAAATCCGAGTCCCGCCGCTCTCCCGCGGGTTTATTTAGAACCTGGTGGGATAATTGCAGCTGGGGGTGGGTGTCGTGCTCCCACCTCCCCGGGGCTGGGGGACGGGCACCCCCTCCCCTCCTTC
>NW_010530345.1:0-2817 GCF_000687285.1 Phaethon lepturus | reverse complement strand
GTTCCGCGGGGTGTGTGGGGGAGGGGGACGGGGAGCTCGGTGGCAATGCGGGGCTGGGGGCAGCGGGCAGCGGGGTTTCGTTACCCCAGCAAACGGCTCATGTGATTCCTGCCTCTGTTTACAACGGGGGGCGATCAGGACATCTGTCCCAAGGGACCGTCCCCCCAGATCCTTCCATGCCCTCCTAGGGATGGGAGAGGGGTAGAGATTCGGCCTTGGGCTCTGCGTTGATGCCTCAGTGAGGGTCTCCGGTGCCCGGCCGAGGCTCCGAGCCGGTGCCAGCCCGGTGTGTTCCCACGCGTGGCAGGAACGGTGCAAGTCCAGCGTGTAGGGTCAGCTTTGCATTAGCTTTTGTTTGGCCCCACCAGAAGGTGACACTCCTCTTCTTCCAAGCCCCCCTGAAGTCATGACGAGTTTGGGGAGAGAACAGCTGAAAGGAGCCTGTTCTGCTCTTCTGCTTTCGGGTGAAGCCTGGGGGGGTCCCGCTGCGAACAGTGCCCAGGGCTGCACCAGGGTTTGGCTGTGGTGGTCCCAAGGGTGTGTCTCATGTGCCTGAGACTTGAGCTCTGGAGCTGCTAAGAGCACGAGGATATATGGGTCGAAACATTGCGTTGCTGTTAGGATGTTTTGCTTTTACTCTCTTTGGTCTTGCGGGCTCTGCTTGTGCCGGCAGAGCCCCCAAACGCTGGTGTCGGGGGTCCAGAGTGGGTTTGTGTCTGGGCTGCGCTCCTGAGTGCAGCCGGTTCTGATGGTCGGGCATGAACCCAAGTACCTGCAAACACCACATCTCCCAGCTGCCCTCAAATTCAGGTATTCATAATTTCTCCCCCCTTTATTTTATCATATACTCACAATAACGACCTCAGAGCTGGGCATTTCCTGAGTATTAATGACCAGCTGGGGTTAATGGCCCTTGCTTGTGCCTTGAGCCATCAGCTCCTCCCGACTGGTCATTAATTCCCAGGAAAAGCCCTCTGTGGAGGTCATTATTGCTTAATTATCTCCATACACTTTAATGCCAGTTTTGACAATGTACAGTCTCATACTTTGAGTTATAGGTACTTTATAATTCATTAAATAGCTTATCATTAAAACTGCAGATGATCTTGATTATTATTTATTAATGTTTTCCCTTTGATTTTTTTTTTTTTTTTTTAAATCTGATGCTCCCATGCCATAGTAAGGAGGGGACAAGGTGGATGGAGTATGGCTCCGGTGCTGAATACCGTCGTGCGGTGGCTCTTGCTGTCTGGAGGGATCTCCCTGGCTCTGAGAGGTCCCAAAGGCATCTGCCAGCAAAGCCCAGACCTCAGCTCTGAGCTCAGCTTGCTTAGCCCTCAAGGGCCAGCTCAAAGACCTGAGGAGCAGCGGGTTGGCCACCTCCACTGGAGCTCCCTATGCCGGCCCCATGCTGTGGAAGCGCCGGCAGGATCTGGCCCACGGTTTTGGCAGTTCTTGCCTCACTTTTCTCCTCACCCTGGACCAGATGCAGGCTCGGGGTTTGCTCTGGGAGCCCTTTATCACCTTGGCGAGTTGTTCATGTGGTGAGCTCCTCTCGGAGTCATGGTTTGTCTCTTTGTCCAGCAGCATCGGGTTGGTGACGTGTTTTAGTGCAGTTAGGTGGTGTGGAAAATAAATGGGACAGGCTTAAGCCAAGTAGAGGCACTTTAATTTGTACTCTTTAAGAACGTGCATCTTGTCCTCGTGGGAGAAGCCTATCTTCCTGTCACTCGGGTGTCTGTCACCGTGTTCCTCTCACCGTGTGGCGTGACAGAGCTGCAGCTGCTTCTGGCTTTGCACCTGCAAGAGCAGAGGCTCTGGGCGCTGCCTGCGTGTCCGTGCTGGGAAAGGTCCCGTACGCAGTCCAGCCCAGACGGCTCTGCACCGGGCTCCTCGCCGAAATCACGACCTGTGGAAATGGCCAGAGGAGCACTGGCATGTTCTGGTGCCCTCACTCAGGTAACGCTGACTCTGGGGGAATTTACTGTCGTATTTACCCCAAATGGCCCAGTCCTGCAACCTCATCTAGTTTTCCCGTTTTTAATTTTTTCCCCAGACTTTACAAGAGAAATAGATGGATAACAGAATGCTAAACCCCTGTGTCCGCAGTTCCTCTGAGGGTTTGGTGTGCAGGAGCCCCGCTCAGCACCGAGGTGGGCTGTGACCCTGCTTGGGGGAGCCCTCCCGATGCTGCCCAGTGCTCCGGGGAGATTTGCAGTGGCCCGAGGGCTCCGTTAGCCAGAAACCCCATTAGGATGTTTGCTCCTTGTACTCAGTTATCACTTGTATGCGTCGCTCTCCCCTGACAACATCAAGTTGTTTAGGCAATAATAATAATAATACACATTTGGAGCTGTTTTCTCCATTACCGGTGTCTCTGTTGGTTTTGTGTTTGCTGGAGGAAAAGTTGTGTGTGGATGTGAAAATACTGGCCCCATTGAGCCGAGCCATCGCCTTCGGAGGAGGCCAAGATTTCACCCACTGTATTTGCTTTTCTACCTCTGGGCTGTGTTTGTTTACAAAACCTTCTTCTGAACTGCTATAAACCGCCCAACCGATCTGCCTCCCAGTCCCAGTCTGCTCTGGCCTTCTCCAAAAAGCAGTCCGTTTTGATTAAAATCATAATGTCATTTGAAAGCAGGGAGACAAACAAACCCAAAGCCTTGCGCAAAGTTTGAAAGTAGCATGTTGCTGCAGAGAGAAGGGGGGAAAAAAAAAAGCCAAACACAACCAAAAAAACAAAATCCAGCCTCAACGGGTCTCCTGTTACCACCGTCAGGAAAAGTCCAACGGCTTGAAGCTTGAGAGTTGCATGCA
>NW_010530344.1:1549-2350 GCF_000687285.1 Phaethon lepturus | reverse complement strand
GAGAGAAGTGGCACCAGATCCCAGAAGCATCGGCCAGAAAGCACCAGGAGCCACTCAAGGGCATTGCATGTGCCCCAGGAACCCCCAGCTCCTCTAACAGGGATGCTAAGAAATCCTCTGGTACACAAGCTACACTTCTTTTGTGAGGTCTGTTTGTATTTAATTATCAAACTGCAAAGTATTTACATCAACATAGTTTCAAAGCATCTCCACCCCCCACCACCCACAAAGCTGGACCTTTTCAGGTTTTTTTCCAAAGTTTTATTATTATCCAAAAAAAAAAAAAAAAGGCTAAATATTTTACTTAGACACCGAAAAAGGCAGGTGAGGGGAGAAGGGAGCTGAGGAGAGAGACACAGATCCACATGTTCTCTGCATAGTCGGTTGGAGATCTTACAAAACACTGTTTAAAAAAATGGTAACAGCAGAGGAGAATAACTTATAGGGCATTATTGACCCCGGGAAGCCCAAGAGCATCCTTAAGTGGGGGCTCCCCTCTGGAGTTTATTGGCTTAAAAAATAAATTGGCAGATGACAATGGTGATGGAGGAGAGGCTCTCGATCCCCAGGGCCTCCGGGTCGTGCCAGCTGCAGCGGCGAGTCCAGAGATGCTGGGTCCCACCGAGGCCGCTGCATAGAAACACAGACGGACACACGGACACGCAGACACACGGCCCCAGCCCCATGCAGGAGGGCTCCTCCGGGATTGCACTACTGTCTTCTGCCCTGAAATGTCCCCAGCACGTCTCCTTTGTCAGAACTTGCCAAAAGCCATGGGGAATTAAGCCAGCCGGGGTGTTC
>NW_010530344.1:0-1518 GCF_000687285.1 Phaethon lepturus | reverse complement strand
CGGCCGGGGGGTCCCTTGCCCCGAGGGTCCATCCCTGCTCTGCCGCTTGCCGGAAAGAGCCAGAAAATGAAACCGCCGGGTTAAGCCCGTTGCCGTCCCGCTGCGCTCCTGCGAGACCCCGTACGTGCTGCGGACAACCAAAGGCCAAACCTTAACATGTGCGCTTGCCTTCTCTCGCCCCAGCTTTCAGATCGAATCTGGTTTCCACATCTTACAGTTTTAAGGGGTTTCTCCCGGGGATGGGGATTTTGTATAATTTAGGCAGAGCTACGGCACAGACCACCCCTCAGACCGGCTGCTGCGGGATGGGGCTTCTCTGGCAACGCCGATGGGGACGTGGCAGCTGCCCGTCCCAGGGATGCAAACATGGAGAGACCCAGAACATCAAGGTTTGGAGAGTCCCTGCCCAAAAGCAGAAATGCAGGCACACCAAATCTGCTAGGAAGCGGGGGGCGGGGGCTGGGGGGAAGGCTCTGTGACCCAAAATTATTTTTAAAAATCCATTACACCAGTCACTCTTCTCCAGGCCAGCAAAGGCAGGATCTCTCTGTATCACTGAAGAGCCCATTCAAGCTGATTTTGAAGGTTTTACTCGTTAAAAAGGAGCCACCAACCAACCAAGCGAGCACTTGGTTCATAAAGAAGTGCCCAGCGGGCTGCGGGAGCGAGCGGGAGGCAGCAGCGTGCCCGGGCCCTGCTCTGGCAGAGGGTTGGGTCTGGGGAGGGAAGGGGGTTGCGGCCAACCCCCCTGCCCACGCTCAGCTCCCACCTGGCTTTCATGGGACACCGGCACCACAGCAGGGGCTGGCAAGAGGCGGTTTGGGGCTGTTGCCTGCAAGGAGGCTGTGCCGGAGGGCTGCGGGAGCGAGCGGGAGGCAGCAGCGTGCCCGGGCCCTGCTCTGGCAGAGGGTTGGGTCTGGGGAGGGAAGGGGGTTGCGGCCAACCCCCCTGCCCACGCTCAGCTCCCACCTGGCTTTCATGGGACACCGGCACCACAGCAGGGGCTGGCAAGAGGCGGTTTGGGGCTGTTGCCTGCAAGGAGGCTGTGCCGGAGGGAACCCCTATCCCACAAGCCATGGGGAGGCAAAGAAAACCCACTGCCCGAAGACCGAGAGGTGGGCAAAGCCACTGGCTCTTCTTCTCCAGGTCTTTCCTGACGGTGCATGCTGTGCCAGCACCCCTGCTGCGCAGCACCCCTGCCCTGCAGCACCCTCTCCAGCCCCCATCCCACCCCTGGTCCAGGAAAGCATCCAAAGAGCCCCCAGGTCTTTCTGAGCAAGGGGCACCGAGGGTGCCTGGGACCCAAGAGGTGAGGGAGCAAAGCCTCACGAGCCACCATGGCAAAGGATTTCCAGTTGGGTGCAGCCGCAGAGAGGGGAAAAATCCGACACATGCAACTAAGTCAACATTTGGGAGGACGTGGGGGCTGCTCGAGGGCTATGTACAAGGCAGGCGCCAGGTCGGAAAGCGCAGGGGCTGGGTGCCGCCCCACTGACCCCGGGGTTCAGCCCCATGGGC
>NW_010530343.1:0-396 GCF_000687285.1 Phaethon lepturus | reverse complement strand
GTGGGTCGGAGCGGCAGAAGTTCAAAGGAACCTGTCCCCACCTTAAGTCCCAGCACACCCCCCCACCTGCCCTCTCTCCCTGCTTTCCTCCCACCGTCTAGCCCTGTGCTCCGGTTCCTGCTCTCTGTTCCCACTTCCCAGCCTCAGCTTTTGCAGCATTCCCCTTCCCATCAAGCCACCCCACACTCCAGCATGGATTTTCTCACTCATCCCCAGCTCAAACAGTGCCCGTCTCCCACCTCTGCACTTGTCCGCAGGATCGGGGGCCAGGGGGTCCCCGAAGAAGCCGTCTTTGCAGCGGTCGCAGTAGAAGCCGGCGGTGTTGTAGATGCACTTGAGGCACTCGCCCGTCCGGCGGTCGCAGTTCCCCACGGCGTTGGGCTCCACATTGCCGTT
>NW_010530342.1:5244-5576 GCF_000687285.1 Phaethon lepturus | reverse complement strand
GGAGCCCCGTTACATGCTCTGAGTTGGGCCGGGAGGCCGTTTTCAGCTGGCGCGCTGCCCATGGCCGGCAGCGGTAAAGTGCTGTATATGTTGCAGTATGCTTTTGCTGCCTATTTCAATGTGCATCTGTCAAAATTCACACGAATTTGACTGCCCTTACGAGTGTCACCTTTGTTTATTTCCATGGTCACCTTGGGACTTGGGAAGTCATCCCAACAGCCGCTTTCGGAAATATTGCCAGAGTCGCTGCCAGTGGATTTCACTGCAGCTTCTGTTTTGCACCTGCTCCGTGCACGTGTAAGTGAGGGACTTTGCAGCACGACTCTCCAGCT
>NW_010530342.1:2903-5123 GCF_000687285.1 Phaethon lepturus | reverse complement strand
GCAAGCAGCACACACAAAATAAAACCCATCTCTCGGGGGGGTATCACAAAGCCGGTTTATTACAGCAGCTCCGTAGCTGCTTCCCTGCATGCTCGTACAGTCAGGCCAGGAAAGTGCTTGCTCCAAGTGCAGATGGAGAGACGTACAAACGACCCGCGATAGCGCGCTGCTTCCGAAAGCAGGGCCGTGGCAGTCCTGAATATTAACCAGCAGGAGAGAGATCAATAGGCGAGTCTCTCGGTGCAAACCGCAGTCATGATATGCATCTATAATTTATAGTACAATCTTGTAAACTAGATACGTTACAGCAGAAGCCATCGGGCTTGGTGTATTTACAGCTCCAGGATACCTGGCAAGCATTAAACCGTCTCCATCGTCTCCGCTCGGCAGAGGTTTGCTGATCCCTTTCCACGGTGCTCCCTGAGGACACGGTGCCGGCTGGGATGCTCCTGCGCCCCCAGGAGCTAGCTCCAGGGTCCCTGGCAAGCATTAAACCGTCGCCATCGTCTCCGCTCGGCAGAGGTTTGCTGATCCCTTTCCACGGTGGTCCCTGAGGACACGGCGCCGGCTGGGATGCTCCTGCACCCCCAGGAGCTGCCCCAGCATTTGTACCCTCGAGAAGGGCAGGAGCGGCTGGGGAAGGGGGAACATCCCTGGAGACGATGGGTGTTTTAAGAAAACCCTCCAGGAAAAAGATGCTCTGCCCCTGCTCCCTTCTCTACTGCTGAATTACCCGGCCAAGTGTTGCTCATTAGCATGTAGCCTGATAATTACTCAGACAAATATATTTTTCCATCTGACTCCAGAAGCCTTTGGCTGCGAGTCCTACCGATATCCCAGGAACGAAAGGCATTGTTGTGGGGCTGATTTATGGTTGAAGTACCACTGTGCTCTTGCCCGCATTGACCGCATTTCCAAACACTGGTAATTTGTACGGCGGGGTCTTTTGAAGAGCCGGCTCAGAAAAGGAGGAAGCTTGTTATATACCAAAAACCCTGATCTCCAAACATCTATAAAACCCATACTCTAAAAATTCTTATAATTATTTTCTCTAGCGTAGGAAATACCATAGGAAGTGATCTGCTCTGTGCGTAGATATGTGCGCTTGTTTACAAATGCCACATTTATTTTCTCAAACGTACAGTACGCGCCTTGCCGGAGACGCTCATTTACCATCCGCCAGCACGCAAGGCTGACCTGGTCCTCTCTCTCCAAAGTAGAGAAAAAGTCATTTACTGGCATCAGGAAAACAGACTAAAAATAGCCAGTTTCTATGGCTACTGGGACCGGGAGACTCCTGAGGAACATGTCTGGGTAGGTCCCTTCGTGATGAAATCCAGACAGTCACATAAAAGAAAAGGACAATAAAAAGAGGTTTAACGCTTTGATCCTCGTTAGGCAACATTAGGGAGATGCTGCAAGGACGGTTGTGTGCCTTCCCCTCTGCTTGGCCGCTGCGCACTTCTGCAGGGATCGACGCCGGTTAGTTAGGGGGGAATCAGGCAAATTTATCGAATCGAGCAAAATCTCAAGCAAACACTTCAGTTTAAGCAGGGCTTTGTTGAGTCGGGGCTTCCTTAGCGTGTGCCTGCTGTAAGCCTGTCTTTGCCTCCTTGTACTCGTTGTTTATGTGCTTTTGCATAGGGATGGGGCTGAGACGCATTTAGGAAAAATCTTGGGAGTGTTGTGGTCCAGTCCAAGCTCATCTTCATGTAATTAGTATTTCTGTATTCATCTCAGCATACAGACTCTCTCTCTGGAGTTATACCAGCATAAAACGAAGGTTGAATTTGACCCATATCTTTCCACTTGTTAATAAACTCCAGAGCAGTGATTTAAGTCCACGAGCGCATTACTCGTGTGGTCACCACGCGGTTATGGAGGGACTGTGCAAAAATAGAGTTACATTCAAAAAATACGTTTTGTGTTTCATCAACTTTCCTTTTTTTTAGCCCAAAGATAAATCCGAAGGTACTTGCCAAGAACAGCACTGGGGCTGCAAACCCTGAATTCGGGAGGCTGTGCTGATGTGCAAAAATAGGAACAGAACAAGGTCAGCAATTTCCCCACCTGGAGCTACCTGAAGCTGCCTGCACTCTGTCCTCAGAGAACCCTCTGAAAAATGTGGTGTTTTGGGGCAGCCACAAAGACCGGTTGTTTTCGGGCCGGGAGGATCGAGCCCCGCTGCCAGCTGCAGATTTCGCCGGGCCGCCCGAGACG
>NW_010530342.1:2394-2782 GCF_000687285.1 Phaethon lepturus | reverse complement strand
CCCTCCGGAGCGCCCCCAGGCATCAAGAATTCGCCCTGCCAGTAGCAAACACAGCGCACGTCTAAAATCCAGTGCGCTACGTCAAGCTGCTGCTTGCAGGGCGTTTGGGTGAAAGCCATCTGAGTGTCTGCCTCGGGATCGCCGCGGTTCTTTTTCTGGTCCTTTTTCACATGTCCAACAAAACCTTTAAGGAACGTGTTACAAGACAAGAGTTCAAGCTGAAGCTTTTTTTCTTGGCTTGCCTCCTACGATTTGTGTGCGTACCCTTCCAGCTCGCTGCACAAACATTTCTTCATCTCAAACCGGCGCAGAGCAAGCTCCCACCTCCGTCACCAGCCCGTCTGCCGATGGAAGTTGCGCCCCACGCCCCACCACCCCCACTCGCCCC
>NW_010530342.1:2022-2295 GCF_000687285.1 Phaethon lepturus | reverse complement strand
CAGATAAACATCTGTAGGCTCCCTGGCTCCCAAGTAAGCCAATATTTACAGACGGGCTACGCTGCCTATCTTGGAAGTGAGCCTGAGGCGATGCTTTGGTTATTTTGATCACTAAAACTGATTTTTCCCGTCACTCCAGCATCAGCTCCAGACCCTGAACCCGTGGTACAGGCAGCACCTTGTTTCAGAGGATGTTACTGCTCCGTCCCCAGGGCTGGTGCACGGGTGTCGCTGGCTGCCGCCGGCGTTTCTCCCACCCTCTTGCGATTCCTC
>NW_010530342.1:302-1879 GCF_000687285.1 Phaethon lepturus | reverse complement strand
GGTGAGAGGAGCCTCCGGGCATCCCACCATCCACTTCGAGGGAAGCTGGATGCTTTCCTTAGTGTAATAGGATTAAAGAAGGATTATTGCTGGTGGGAACAAATGCATCTTTCGGGAGCACGGCTCGCCGCTGCCTGAGGAGGGACGGAGCTGGAGGCTTTCTCCACAAACCCTGGGAACCCAGGGTACAGATAAGGCTCGTGTTGTAACGGGGGATTTGCGGGAAGCCCAGCTGTACGCTGAGCCAGCTCTGTAACGGAGAGGCCAAGTTACACCTCGCACACTTTACTGAACCCTTTACCCCAAAGACACCCGTGAGCGGCCGGGACACGGGCGATTTTGCAGCCTCAGCTCAGCCGTGGGGGGTCTCTGTGCCTCCCTTCCTCTCTCCAGAGAATGGAAAAGCCTCGGAAAAGCACTTGGAAACCACTGGATGGGCAACTCCAGCTTACAGCTCATTGCCACTGACATCGGTAAGATTTATCTACTCCAGTACCGCTCTGGTGCAGTCACTTGTGGGACGGAGAAGCAAAAGCCAGGTGGAGGAGTCAAAGGCAGGGCATCCGAACGTGGGAGGGCCAGAGGAAATCCTGAACAATAAGCAAACTCCTAGTTTATAAAAATGCCAGGGGTTGTGCAAACGTGGGGGAGAAAAAGAGGCAGGGAGAGGGTGTTGGTACCGTGGCAAGAGCTGTCAACTTCCCAGCCTTCGCAGCCCCAGAAGCATGTGCTGCCCTATTAAAATGCTGCCACTGGAAAGAGAAAAAGCAAGCCGTTCGCTTTTGCCACCGCAAATTTGTCGGTGGGAGCTGGCTGGGCAGCTCGGCGCGGCGAGCGGCGCGGGGCTCAGCTCTTGGCAGGTTCGCTGCAGAAAAGCGTCAGGCTGGAGTCTGGTGGGAAACAATGTGCAGATGAAAGGACCTTCAGCCATAAATCTAGAGGTCAAGTCATTATGAGGGGGGAATCAAAAAGCACCACAAGCCATTTATGAACACAATAGAGGTCAATCCAGGAGCAAACCATTTTGCTCGGAGCCATGGTGGAAAACATATTGTTGCTTTGAGAGCTACATCCATCCAGGGAGGTGGGAAATTCTCTTTAAAAATAGCTGTAGCTCGAGCACTTTAACATTCATACTGCGCTTGGTTCATTTATTGTGTTTTCAAATGCACATATAACGTGTGTGGGTGAGTGTCTGCCTGTCTCAGTTGTACGTGCTACATTCATTAAACACCTGGCTCGGGAACCCCTCACTGGAGACAGGAATATTCGAGACACAGGGAAAACCTGAACAGGCACAGAGCTGCCGCACAGACATGGTGTGTGCAGCGTGTGCGTAGTGTGTGCATAGCATGTGCACGGCGTGTACACCGTGTGTGTGCACCGTGCACGGCGTGTGCATAGTGCGTGCACAGCGCGCTGCGTGTGCACCGCGTACAGCGTGGGCGCTGCGCGCTGTGCGCGCATCCTGTACAACGTCTGCACGGCACGCACAGCGTGAGCACGGCTGAGCTCCCAGCTCATCCCAGACCTAACCGGGGGCCTCCCACTACAGCCGGGAGCCCCTGAAGCACCAT
>NW_010530342.1:0-241 GCF_000687285.1 Phaethon lepturus | reverse complement strand
GGGGCGGCCGTTGGCTGCCCATCTTTAACTGCCAAGCCATGATGGATCTGTAATCCAAGAGGTTTAGCAGCGAAGGTTACACCGTAATGAACTGGGCCAACCGCCCTCAACCCCCCAGTAACAATTTAGCTTCTGTAAAGCCTGAGTGAAGCTGCCCATGATTTTCCCCAAAACTCCCTGGAGCGCGCGCCCGCTGCCCCGACGGCGCCGGCTCCCCACGCGGCACTCGCAGGGGTGACGC
>NW_010530341.1:381-1305 GCF_000687285.1 Phaethon lepturus | reverse complement strand
GAGCTCCCTGCACGGCTCCCTGCGCTATTTGGTATTTCCTAGTTTCTTGGCCAGATAAATACCCAGAACCTGCTTTTGTGCTTCTCAGCGATTTGTTTTGGTCTTTTAAACTCCCTGTTTTGACACGTCTTTTTGGAGGCATTTTGCATCGCTCCCAACCACCCCATGCTTGGGGGAGAGGAGTTTGGATGGTTGATTTAATTATCCTTTCCCCTTCCGTGACCCACTGGCCCCTGCTAGCTTGGGCTGTGGAGCTTTAATTAGGATGGTTTTAAATTTAACGGGAGTTGACAGGGTCGGACGGGAGGGGCTGGGACTTACATATGTGGGGAGCGTCTAGCTGGGCCCCCACGCAACAGCCATGCCGCCCTCCCCGCTCCTCCGCCAGCGATTCCTTTCATCTGGGAGAGTTTTCCATCAGCCGGGGAGAGCCGAGGCCGGGCTGGGGTGCCTTAGCTCAGCTGCCTTCGACACGCAGTGGCTGGGCAAAGCTGGGGTGGGCATCGGGGGCACCTGCCCGCGGCTTGCCTGGTCCCCTAACTGAAGCCCAGAGATGAAGCGAGCATCTCCACATCTCTCCTTGTTTTAGGAATCGGTGCAGGTGAGAAGCGAGTGTCCTTGCAGAGGAGAAGGGCTGCAGGCACCCCCCAGACGTGCCTTCGTGGCGTCAGCCAAGCGGGGAGAGGATCTGCAGCATCAGACCCTGGTTGTGGGGCTGGGGGAGCAGCTCCCCCTCTTTCACCAGCACCTGGGACTCATTGCAGTGGGGCTGGTCCCAGCCCGGCGGGGACGCGCCTCTGTGCTGAGCAAAGCCCGACGGCACGGGACAGGGGACGGGAATCGCTTTTTCCGTGGGGGACATGGTGACCTGGCGTATTCAGGTGGCAGGAGGGGATGGTGGGCTGAGCCGGGGCAGCGAGGCTT
>NW_010530341.1:0-221 GCF_000687285.1 Phaethon lepturus | reverse complement strand
CGGGGCGTGAGGCAGGGAGGGGTGCCGGCCGCTGGGCTACCACCCTCGCAGTGGTCACGGCAGCGCCGACCGAGCAGCAGTTCCTCGCTCCTGTGATGGGATTTTTAATGGCACACCTTGTCGGCGGCTTTTGTGTGTCCAGCTGGACCCCGGTCCTGCGGGGAGGGGGTCGGCTGTGTGCAAAGGGGGATGGAGCAGGTCGGGGTGGGTTTGGGATCGCC
>NW_010530340.1:0-205 GCF_000687285.1 Phaethon lepturus | reverse complement strand
CGTGCCTCGCCTCCATGCGCCGCGTCTCACCCCCTTACGATGACACGTGTCACCCCCTTATGATGCGTCTCGCCTCCTCGCGTCGTGTCTCGCCTCCCTGCGATGACGCGTCTCACGTCCCCGCGATGACGTGTCTCGCTTCCCGGCGACGTGTCTCGCCTCCCCACGATGACACGTCTCGCCTCCCCGCGATGACGCGTCTCAC
>NW_010530339.1:0-257 GCF_000687285.1 Phaethon lepturus | reverse complement strand
GCCAGCCCCTTCGGCAAGGCTCCGCCGCACGCATGTTCGGTTTTGTCCTCCCCTCTTCCATCCTCTCATCAGCCTTTTCAGCCACGCTGCGGCGCGGGGACCGGCCCTCCGCGTCCGTACGCGGAGCATCCAGCGTAACAAAGCCCCGGTCCTGGCGGGGGTCTCGGGCGCGATCACGACACCATCACAACAGCTTTAAAGCAGCAACAGCCCCGACGAAGAGCACAGCCGCGCCAGCCCCGTCCGCACCCGGATCA
>NW_010530338.1:0-4703 GCF_000687285.1 Phaethon lepturus | reverse complement strand
GCTGCTTGTCTTCCCTCGCTCGTCGCAAATTCTGACCGAGGAACAGTTGTCATAGTGTTTCACATGGAGGAGAAAAGACAAAAAGGTGATGTTAAGGAACTTTTATTCTTCCCTGATTTGGACTGCTTTGGATGCTTCCCTGGACAGTCTCCTTAACTGACCTTAAGCTATGCTGCAGCCTCTTAGCCTAATACTCTGTTTTGACAGCTGATGCCCCCACATAAATCTTGCACTGGTCAAAAGAAAGGGAAAGAAATGAAAACTGCAGCCATGCCATGTGAGGACATGGACATCTGCTACGCATAACCATCAATCCTTTGCTCACAAGCTCCTGCAGAGCTGCTTCTGGCCACACTGCAGACAAAGAGTTAAACATGAAGTTGTCAGAAAAAGCCAACTATGAAGTTGCCTAAAATAAGCTATTATTTGCTCAGTATTTTGCCTATGCCCTCATGATGGTTTTGAACTGCCTTTGGTAAGGTTCTTGGATCTAAAAAAGGTAACAATGAATTCTGCTGAGGATATTTGTGTCCAAAAAGCTATCCTAAAAGAATACTGTACCAACTTCTAATCAGACCTGGAATAGCTTTTCTATAGGAAATCAGTTATGCTAGCTCTATAGTAGCTCTATACTGGTTATATTGCTCTTCAAAGTGTGATGGGTGCACTCCTCTTGTTTAACTATACTTTGGTTCAGGCAGTTGCTTAACGAGTAGGCCTAACTGAAGTTAAGCCTGTTGTACAAGGCTATGCCACATCAGCAAGAACCCAGCACCAAACCACAAAGCCAGTTTGTGCTGGAGACTGTGCTGATAAGTGTCAGAAACTGTATGAACACAGCAAGAAAACCTCAACTACAAGCCAACCACTTTATGCTATAAATATCTGCAGCCACCAGGGTCTGTTGAGTTCTCCTGCACAGCAGCGGGCTGCATGGCAGTGATCTCCCCTTGAGTAGGGATGCTCTCTCAAGGTTGTTGTCCCAAAAGTGGGATCGTATACCTGGTGTGCAACATGCCAATATACACACAGAGTAGAGGTATTTTATTTATAGCATATTTGCACAGATATGGGTGCTAGGTGGTATTCTACAAAGCTGGCACCCCACACAAAGGAATCACCACATATTTATCCCATTACATGATTAGCAAAACCAATAGAGAACCTCCCAAATTTACATTCATTGGCTAGTAATTATCACATTGATTACTATTGATTACACATATTTATATTTAAATTATCACACATGCTCCTAGAAAGGGGGGTAATTTGTATAGGCCCTCAATTGAGTTGGTGGTTGTGATCTCTCTCTCTCTGCTACCTTTATCCTAGTTGTTACTGTGGATTTTGCTGTTCTTATGACAGTTACATTTTTCAAGAGTAAAAGAACAACTCAGTCTTCATGGTTTACTGCTTAAGTACAACTACTTCTTCATCTTCTTGACCACTAAATCTGGGTTCATTAATCTTTTTTAATTTTGTTGTCTCCTACTGACCTCCCCCCCTAGAATCTTTCATTTGTCTCTGACATCAAGGTTACTCCTTGAGGTTGAGAGATCCCTTACCCAGTATCTGATGTCTACGGTGAGGTAAGAGACATTTTTTACACATCAAACTATAGCTTAATTATTAAACATGTAGTAAGTAGTAGAGTGCTTGACTGCCATTTAATCATTGTTTAATAAAACCTTTTGGTTAACCCTATGATGAGGACTGTTCTCACTAATTCATTTCTTTTACATTTTATGGCTTCTTCGTCTCTATTCTGACCATTAATTTTTCTTACAGGGGGCTAACGCTGACAATTCAAATCTCTTAGTAGTTTTTAGCGACACTGTTGTATATATGTGCACACTTAAATACTTTACTTGTTCCTTGTCATCTTATTTTCTGTGAATAATCTCAGTCATGTAAAAACAAGGACTAACAGTATGTGAGTTCTTCACTTCAGTGTTGGCTCAATGATATTTAAGGTTGAATTTCTTATGGACTGCCATGTTTGGAACCACAGGTTAAATCCCTTTGAAGCAAGGAGATCCAGACAGTCCAGTGAGATGAGCTATCCTGTCTCTAGGCCTGTTAGACTAATAAATTGTACTTTAAGTAAAGAGTTTTTGATTTTTAGAAAAGCTACCATGAAACATTTTTAGGAGAGTTCAAAAAACAATCCTTTTGACTGTCCTCCATCTGTTAAAATAGGGTTCATGATAAAAGATAACTTCAGTTTGGGGAAAATAATTACTTTTTTCAGAATCTGTTAAAACAGTTGTAGATTTTTTTCATCATATAAGAAATTCAATTTTAAGTGTAATTAAAGGGGAATCAGTTTATCTTCCCTGTTTCTCTTCTTTATTAAGTCTTCAGTTCACTTTCTTCAGTTATTTTTTCCCTTTCTTCTCCCCACCTGACAAATATAAATGACGTAGTTCTAAGTGTTCAGAAATGTTCCCCTTTTTTTAGTATTTTATCCCTTCTCCTTTGAACAAACAAAATATAAAAGATTGTCCTTGTATGACTAGTGTAACTGAAAACCATTATAGACATTTTTCATTTTCCTGTGGGAAGAATGGCTTCAGAGTGGCTTTTTAAAATCTAAAATAGATGTTTTCAGTTATATCTGTCCTAAGTTCTAAGACATGAGAGTTGCAAACAATGAAACTAAAGTATATTTTTAATGTTTTAATTCACAGGTTTCATCTACTAGTTTCCTCCATCAAAAGGATATTTTAATACAAGCCTTACATGGCAGATATGAATAATATGCTAAATTAGTAAGGAAATACTGACTTTCCAGGCCACAAAGGTGAAAAAGATGTGTATTAACTTATTTCCATGCCTGCAAACAAGCAAAAGCTCTCAGCAGAGAAAGTGGCTTTACCAAGTGCTTCTGAGTGCTTTAGTCTAGAGCTGTAATTACTCTTTATTATGATTTCTATAAATAAAATATTTAAAATAATTTACTTTGTTAAACTAAGGTTGAGAAAATGCATAGATTGTGACTAACCATGCTATTAGTGACATAGCAGAGTTTATAACTGGGCATCATGACAGCATCAATTCAGCACATTTTTTCATTAACATATTTCAGTGTTGTGATTAGACAGTGTACATTCAAATTAAACAGACACACAGCTTTGGCAAGAAAGCCCCCCATTGAATTTGCACAGAAAAGATTTAAGCAAGAAAAAAAAGTAGCCTTGTTCTTTACTGTTGGTGAGACAAATCCACTTAAATCTAAATGCAGGTGGCACAGAAACCTTTCAATTAATGGAAAAAGATTCAGTGTAAAATACAGTTGCTATTATGAGGCCCTTAGGGCACTGCTTTCCAACCTTTGTATAGTGGTCTGTCTTTATCTGAAGTTAAAATTTATTGTATTATTTCCCTCTTCCTCCTATACCCATTTCATTTGCTGTAAAAGTAGGAGAGAAGTGTTTCAATTAAAAGTTTATCTCACTTCTGTGCATTTTGAGAGTGCAGTTATGATGCTATGGCTATTATACTGTGTGATACAAGTGAGACAAGGTTTGTAGAAGAGGTGCTATCTTTAATTAGACCAACTGATAGAACTGGAGAAAACAAAAAAACTTTTGGACTTGACTGACATCCATTAATCAGATCTGACAAGCTAGCAAAATCCAAACTAAATACAAGTGGGACATGATCGTTCTTAGTATAATAAAGTTATTTTAATCAATTAAACCACTGGAGAGAAAACAGTTGCTAACATGAATGTACAGGGATGAATCAGCAAGAAAACTGTAAGCTTTGAAAACAATGTTGCTAGTGCATCCACGATTTGTTTATCCACCATTAAGAATTTAGTTCCTATAATTATTTTTTAAATATGACTAGTAGGTCCCCTGTGAGGATCTGTACTATGCAAGAGACAGAATTTTTTCTATATGACAAAAATGTTCTCCTATCCTTTTCTGTGTTTTGTCCTTGATCAAAGTTATCTGTGTGAGTTCATGAACAGTGGTTGATTAGTTTCATGCATGCAGTTCTCATGAGGGTATGTCATGTGTTTAGTGCAATATATCACATTTAAAAAAGTATATGAACAAGACCCATGGAAATTAATAGTTCTTTGGGACACTGACATCAATTATGTTAAATACATTGGTATTCATGAATTTTGCATTTGCTGTGCCAGCAAGGCTTGTTTATGATGTGTGTTTGTTAGTACAGGGGAAATTTGCTTTTGGATTGTGAGTTTAATACCGGAAGCATTTGAAAAGACAGGTAGAAAAGGGCTCAAGGAAGAACTCTTCAAGGATGTGTTTTATTAGATGCTGTAATTATAACAATTTTCTGTATACGTACCAGTATCGAATAGTATGTAATAGATGGGAGCATACTGTCAGTGAGGGTTTCCCTTCTGCGTGGTTAGATTCACAGATGTTATTCATCTGGCTAATTCAAATACACAGCCGAATTTTTGCAGGGCAGCTCTAGAGACATTTTTTTCTAGTGTGTTTTGCATGGTGACTGATTTTGTGAAGAGTGTGTTTATTTGTGTTTTCTTATAATATAGGGTAATTTGTATTGTCACTTTTTGTCAGCCATGTTATCTAGAAAGATGATGTTCATATTCTAGTATGGGAAGGGCAGTATATATTGAATTAGCAATGGAAATCAGTGGAGAAGTTCAGGTGATAAAACTGTGTATCTTTGTCGTGGTTTAACCCCAGCCAGCAACT
>NW_010530337.1:0-1125 GCF_000687285.1 Phaethon lepturus | reverse complement strand
AGGCGGTAAGTGGGGCCAGACCCTCGGCGGGATGAAGCCCATAAAGCCGCGCTGATTTACACCAGATGAGCATCGCATCCCCGCTCCTTTTTTCTCGCTGTGTGTTTTTGGATGGGCTCCATTCAAGCTGTGAGGTAAGCACGCTGCCTTTTTACTTTCAATTAAAACCACTATTTTTAACTTAAATACATCCTCCCAACTCCTCAGAGTGTTTTCATAAAAAGAAATCAAAACACATCTACCCATGCTTTCAGTTCCAAACGAAGAAAAGCCCTCTAATCCGCATCGTGCCCGTGTTATCAGTTACGCAGCCTACGCCGGCGCGGGAAACCCCTTTTCCCTGGACGGGAGGTGCCGGACGGGAGGTGCTGGGCGGAAGAGCCGCCCGCCGCCCGCCCTGGCTCCCGCTTTAAGCCTCCGCTCACCTGCTCGGGCTGACATTTCCACTTAGCAGCTTTTTCATGTCGCCGGTTTAATTTATTTTTTAAAAAATCATTTCTGTGAGCCGCACAACTACCGTACTCGTAACCACCGCTGCGTGGAAGTGATTATATTAGAGGCCTTTTTACAGTGCGTGCACTCAGATCAAGATGTAATATGCATTTCATATCCCCCGACTCCCTGTCCTAAAATAGAGACAAAACATTCTGTAATGTCAGATTGCTTTGAATTAGTTTTAATTTGATTAGAAATATCCCACAAGGCTACCCGAGTACATAGAGATTATGTATAATTAATGCCGTGATCAATTAGATCTGAATTGTTGGTCCATCAAGAAGCAATAACACGGGCTCTGATTTTCTAAGAGTTTTCCCTTAATCCTCGTGTTCTAGGGCTCTTTATGATGAGATACAAAAACTCCTAAATTAGGACAACGTGATATTGCACGCTTTTGCGAAACAAAAGTCCCTCGGCGTATGACGTAGAGGCACGTAAGGGGGATGCCCGTCCAGCTCCAGCCCGGGGCAAGGGCAGCTGCGTCCACCCGCGGCCCCGGGAAGCGGCTCCCCCGCTCGTCGCTCCTTGCCTGACTCCATCCCCGGTGCGACCCCAGAGCGTTTGTGGAGGAATAAAATTAAATTCACTCCCTTCCCATCAGCGCTGGGTGCTCGCAGCCCAACACGG
>NW_010530336.1:8163-9067 GCF_000687285.1 Phaethon lepturus | reverse complement strand
GGTGAAACGCGACCCGTTGCGGGGCCCCGGGGCCGCGCGCGGACGTGGCACCTCAGTCACGAACACGGTACGGGATGAAGTCTCATCATCGCACATCCTTCTGGTCCTTGGGCTCCCTGCAGTTCCTGGGGGCACCTCAGCATTGCAGGCGTTTGAAGTCCCTTCAGTACCGCCGTAAGGACGCGGCGAGTGGTGGCTTCAACGCGCTGGAGGCAAAAGCAGATTTTGAGCGGCTTTAATCCAGCCTGGGTACCCAGCTGGAGCTCAGCCAAGTGCTGGTGCTCTGGCAGCCTACCTCTTCCCTCCTTCAGGGAGGCAGGACAAATGCACCACTGCACTTAATTAATTCTAATTTATTGTCTGAAGAGAGGTTACAGTTACGGTGGCTTAACAGTAAGATGTTTGCATGCATTGGCTGATGTTCTTTGTTTTTCTTTAGATAGCAGCGTGGTCATGGTTATACTCTCCATCCTGGGATTCATGCTCTCCATTGTCACGATTGTCCTAATCGTAACTTTTTGGGAAAACAGGTAATTTAAGCCTCTTTGTATCAGAAAAATTGTAAGAAGCCAATCCTGTTCTGACAGTCTTATTGCTTTCCCTGTTACTTATGAACTCTTTCCATGTCCGGACCTCTACAGCAAGCCAAAGGCAGGCAAAGAGTAGAAAAGGGCAATACACGTGGGCGCGTTGGCAGGCAGGAGATGAACTGGCACTTTGAGCAGACTTCAGCCTTGGACTCAAAACACCGGCACCTTTGGGGAGCCGAAGTCACCATGAAACACTTACAGAGTTGGTGTCTCACTGGAGGCAAATCCGACTCAAAAGCTTCAAGGAAGATATAGAAAATAAAGTGACCTGCAGGTTTTAGTAAAGTCCTAAGGGGTGCGGAAATGGTATATTG
>NW_010530336.1:0-8132 GCF_000687285.1 Phaethon lepturus | reverse complement strand
CTTTCATAGGCTGAGTCAGCGGGGTGTTTGCTCTGCAGCACTTTTGGGAGCATCAGGGCAGGGCCCTCTGCAGCAAGGGCTTGATGGTTTCAGCCACCAGCCCAGCTGGGTCCACATCCAGCCAGCCATGTGGTGAAACCAGGCTCTACACCCCACACCAAAGCAGTGGTGGCAGAAGTGGGACTGGAGATACATTCACTACCCAGGCAGCCTTTTGTCTGCTTTAGTCATTGTTTTTCACATATTGACTACACAAGCAGTAGATAGCTGGCTGTAAATATATTTTTACATATGTGGCTCTATATGCTTATATAGAATAGATAGTTGAACAATTTAAGAAAATGAGCAGGTATGTAGATAACCTGGTGAAATGAGAATCTGAAGTGAAAAAATTCCAAGTTTAACCATAGGAGATGAACCCCTCACAAGGCAGAATGCCCAGGGCTATTCGGTGGTGTTCAGAGCAGCCCATCCGTGACACCTAGCTCCACTGACATCCAGAGAGATGGCTGCATGGCAGCTGCTTTTTAGGGACAACATTTGGGCTGTGCTAACTCCTGAATTACACACAGGGATTTCCTGGGAATGTGCTAGTTGGCCCTAGTTGAATCATGCCAAGAACAATTTTAATAATTAAACATTTTAGACACTGGAGTTATCTGCCAGGTAATGCTCCCAGGTGCTGTTTTATTTGCAAGTATAGAGATGCGGCTTGAGATTTCTAGCTCTTGCTTTTTACTGTTGCTGAGCACCTCCAGTTCTCTAACTTTGGCAGACATTCTGCCTGTGTAAAACTGCTGAAAAACAGGCTTTTAGGTGGTAAGACTTTTCGAAAACAGAGATTTGTTTTTTAAAAAGAGGAGGGCTTTATACGGGTGTGTTTATATACCCACATATACAGACACATATATAAAATGAAATATACATTCACATAAATCTATAGCTATATTTATATCACTGCAACATTTAATGTTAGTTGGGCAATATCCTCTAGATGCATCATAGCTGAGAATTTCCAGCAGCACAACATGAGAACTTTGCTGATCAAGGCAGCAAAAATGAGACCCATGGCACAAGGCTACAATACAGATATCTGGCCAAGGAGTGGGCCAATACGCAGTTCTTTGACTTGAGCATAAACATGCAGAGACAAATATCAGCAAATTTGCACTTTAACCACAACATCTTTTTTCACTTGCAGAAATTGGTTTCACCATGCAAAACCCCACTAACACAGAGAGATGCAAATAAGCTCTTCGCCAGCATAATTTGCTGCATTTCCAGTACTTGGTGAAGTGTCTTCCTTTAACTGTGACAATTCATACACTCAAAAGAACAAATGACTATTTGGTGACCTTTATAACTTTTCTCCTCCTGTCTTTGCTTTATTCTGAGACTTCTGTGGGTAATGCAAGCCAGCCCTAAAGCTTTATAAGAATGAATACAAATGATGCAATATGAACCTCTGATATCTCAACATGTTCCTCTTTTGCTTCTGTTGGGTCCCTTTGTGTCTACTGTTGCTCTTTCAGGATCAAGCCTGCTGTGTGGCCAAACCTTCCTGATCATAAAAAAACGCTGGAGCAACTATGCAAGAAGCCAAAAAATGTAGGTACTTCCATTGTTGTTTTCACCTGAGTAGAGACTACTGAGAACAAAACCAACATTCATGAGAGACAATATGTGCATTTGCTGTGAACTGGAACATATTTCAGAAATTACTTCTAAATTTCACTGAAGACAGCCCACATTTGCACAGGCAGATATTAGTCAAGGATTGCCCAGTGATAGGACGAGGGGCAATGGGCATAAATTGCAGCACAGGAAGTTCCAGCTCGACATGAGGAAAAACTTCTTTACTGTGAGGGTGACGGAGCACTGGAACAGGCTGCCCAGAGAGGTTGTGGAGTCTCCTTCGCTGGAGACATTCAAAACCCAACTGGACGTGTTCCTGTGCAACCTGCCCTAGGCGACCCTGCCTTAGCAGGTGGGTTGGACCAGATGATCTTCAGAGGTCCCTTCCAACCCCTACCATTCTGTGATTCTGTGATTCTGTGATTCTGTGATTCTGTGATATGGAAGTAACTGACAATTCAGCTAGTGCCTGAGCTTTGACTTGAGCAAAATAACTACAGAGGACTGGAAAACTTGATATATGAAGAAAGGTTGAAGGAATTGAGTTTGTTTTTAGAAAAGTGGAAGCTTGGGGTGGGGACTACTAATCACAACCTTCCAATACCTAAAGTGTAGACAGAGAGAGAGTGGAGGTGCTCTCGCCACGAGGCTGCATAGTGACAGGACCAGATGCAACATGCACGTGTTGCTTCAGGGCAAACTTCACCTGGATATAAGAAAAAAATCTTTCTCCATGAGAACAATTAAACATTGCGTAGGTTACCCAGGGAAGAGTTAGGTTCTTCTTCACTGGAAGTGTTCAAGGCTTGGCTTGACAGAGTTCTGGATAAGCCAATCCAGATCTTGCTTCTGGCATAAGGTTGGACCGGTAGGATTCTAGAGGTCCTTTCCAGTTGAGACGCTTTGGTGTTTCTGTGAAACTCTGATCATGGGGCTGGATGGTGACCCTCTGCAAACATCCCTGGTGATGCCTGTGTATCCTTACACTGCCAGTAGAATTGCTCATACACCATGCAGTACATGAAGCACTTTGCCAGATAAAAGCCAGATGGACAAATGTTACAAACCGTAAAGTGTAGGATTAACCCATTGCCTTAAAACTATGTGTCTAGTGCATTTTTTCCCTAAGAAACTCATCAGTGCTGTTCTCTCCAGTTGGTACATTATTAGCGTGTTCTTAATTCAATAAGAGGTCTCAGGCAAGTTTCTCACCCCACATGCTCCCCAGTGCAGGGATTCCTAATGTGTTTCAGGAAGTCGTGGCAAATTTTTACTTCACTCACTGCTGAATTAGGAAGGTAAAACTGAAAGGAACTGCCTGGGTCAACGCACTCATTCCCGTTGAAATAGCAGGCATGCAATAAATGGCTCAGAAATGGCTCAGAAAAGTCTCTGAAACAGCAGTTCCCATCACATTGTGCGGAGCATAAAAGGCTCTTCAGTGGCGTTGCCTGCAGGAGGCCACTGGGTAGACACAGATCAATATGGAAAGGATTTTAAGCCACGTGATAGTTTATTCTCTGCTAACCTGTTGTTCAGCCTGCTCAGGGTTACTTTCAGAGTTAAAGAAATAATAAACATCCTTCTAAAATAAAATGAATTGTCAAAATACCTTTTCTCTTACGCTAATACCCACTGTTAACTGACTGTGCTGTTCCCTTTGCCACACAGAATTTTGATATAAGCTTTAATGCAGAGAGTTTTGGCTACGTTCATATCCACAAAGTGGATGGCATTCTTGCAAAAGCTGAACTGGAAAATTTTCTGCAGCCGTCAGCTTCTCCAGAGACAAACCTTCCAGAAAAATTTGGGAGCAGGTCAGACCTGAAGATGATCCCTGCGATGACAGACAAAAGCAACCTAAACCCGCCAGTGACTTACGGAGGACTCTGGCCAGCTGAAGCCCTGCACAGGCTCCTGGGCACCGGTCAGTTCGCTGTCACCGAGGACAGCTGCGGCTCCAGCACGTACGAGGTGTGCCACAGCAACGGGGTGCCGCTGTGCACCGACGGTTTCACCCTTTCCTCCGCTCGTCCCCCGGACCCCTCTGGCCAGCCTGGACCAGAGCCCCTAAATGGCGACGCTGCATCCCAGATGCTGCCTACCAGTGAAATGAGGTCACCAAACGATGAGGAAGCCTATGTCACGATGTCTAGCTTCTACAAAATTCAGTAAACCTCACGGGGATGACAGCACACCATTTTTTTTCTAACACAAGCAGGACACTGAAGCTTTCTGTTTTGTTTTCCTGCATCCTGTGAGCTCCCACCTGCGCAATGCACCCTGCTCGCCCTGCAACGGCGTACGTGGGTTCTGCCACGTTTCACTGATAAGTGGCCTAACTTCAGCTCTCAGTATGCCGGTAGCAATCTCCACTGCAGCAGAAATCAAATTTAATTCAATCTCACTTTAATCTTCAGACCTGATGAATCCAGAGCAATGACAATGCAGTCCTGGGTGAGGATTGCAGCATGTCTCGTAAAAGTTAGTGAACTCTTCTGTTAACCTCTTGGTTGCAGAGTTAATCTCTTATTAATGCCTAAGCATGAAGTAATCTCTTATTCATGCCTAAGCAACAAATTCAAGTTAAATAGAATTCAACCTCTTTTAAACAGCGGTAGGTCAAGGGTAACTCCTCTGCAGGCAGTGTAAGTCCATGACTTTGCAAAACGCCTGTAAATGAGAGTTGCTATCATTAGTTGTCTGGGGATTCAGGAGCTCAGTCACCACAAAGGGAGTTTGCTGAGCCCCCAGGAAAAGGCACTGGGACTCACTTGAGTAAGATGTTTTCTCAGGCTGATTTTTTTTTTTTTTTTTTTTGAGAGAGAGAGATTAAAACAAAGCAAAACCTACATGACACTACTTTTCGCTGTCAGTAAAGATCTGCACTGGGGCCAATTTTAAGATCCACAGGTACTTCTCCTAGTGCTATCTATTAAAGATCTTCAGTATTTCATGTACTAGCAATGATTAGCTAGGAAAACAAAACAAAATCAATGAAAAGCAAAGTCCCATCTCTTCCTATAAACTGAACTGTGGCTGTAGAATGCATGATGCCGTTTTTCCCTGCAGCTCTTGTGCAAGCATTAGTGCAGCCTGTAAGGACTTTCTAGGACAGAAGGGCTGAGTGGACCGTGTTTGTTTACTAGCATTATTTACAATGGCTGTCACTGCATGAGAATACTTCAAATTTGTCCAGGCAATTTTCTCATGCAACATCTGACCTAGGAAGATGGATGGAGCATCATGGATCCCGCCAGTGATCAGAAGACCTATATATTTTTAAAATACCTTGTAAATTGCCTGGAGATAGCTTTTTTTTTTTTTTTAAATGTTTTGACAGAGGAAGGCATCCTGTCCCTTCCCATTCACCCTTCTCTGGACTCTGTGCCCAGCTCTGAGGGGTTCCACACATGCTGTCACGCATAGGTGGCTGAGCCACTTCGGAGCCCCTCTGGGATGCTGCGCATTGCAGAGAACACGCTCGGAGATAAAGCTGCTACAGCCACATGGTCGCATGAGAGCTGAGCAGTGCGGCCATGGGAAATCCAAACCGCTTCGCTGCACTCTAGGTTTGGGGTTCACTTCACCGGGCAGGCTCAGTTCCTCTAGCTGCTTGAAATTCTCTTTTATTGAAACTCATTCACATCCCCAGAGTCTAAGGGTAAAAAGAACCCTCTCTCATCCTCAGAGCTGCTTGAATTTTTTCTGACTGGTAATAATCACTGAGCCGTCACTATATTTGATGTAGCCTGGTGGAGAAAAAACAGTGCTCCCAGGACAGCACTCCACCTTCTCCACCTCTTCCCAGTGCCAGGGGAACCTTCAAATGGGGATAACCTTACAGTCCCTGCGTGCAAAGGGGTGGAAGATTTGGCCCAAGGCATCCTGGTGACATTTTACAGAATGGTTTTTATTGCTGTTTTTCGCTGGATGAAACATTGATTAATGCAATAGAAAAAGACGAAAGCCCTGGAAATTAATTTGCTTTATAATGCTTGTATTTCTTTTTAAAAAGAGCTGCTGTTTATGCTGTGCTGACTTGCACAGTGCAATTGTAGATGCAGACAGACTATGCTGGAAAGATACCATCTTATAGTAGCACAGAGAGAGAGGGTGGTCAAGCATTGGAACAGGCTGCATAGGGAGGTGGTGGAGTCACCATCACTGGAAGTGTTCAAAAAACGTGTGGATGTGGCACTTCGGGACATGGTTTAGGGGCCATGGTGGTGTTGGGTTGACGATTAGACTTGATCTCAAAGGTTCTTTTCAACCTTAATGATTCTGTGATTCTGTGATTCAGTGACAAACAAAAAGGGAATAGAAGAAGAAGCAAAAGCGCATCAGAAAAATCCTGTACAGTATGTGCTACGCTTGTTTTGAACTCATGCACACATTTTTAAGGATTAAAGGGGACATCACAAATGTGTATTTGCATTATTTAAGAAGTAAGGTACCCATGTGTAACAGTCTTTCTGTTTGTCCAGAAAGGTATACTGCTCTATAATACAGAAAAAGTGGTAGAAACATGATGTTTGCTCTTTAATATGGGAAAAGTAGTAGAAACCTGATGTTTATTTACTTTAATCACTCTGAAATAGTTATATTTTGCCTATGTAGTATTCATATTTTTGCATAGCTGCTAATGTTTAAACATTTTATTTTCTATGACTTCTTATTTAATTAGATAACATGTAACCTTGGTTTTATAATGTTTTTACTGTATTAAAAGGACATGGACTACTTGCATGATCTAGTTATGTTGCTCAAATTCAGTCTTCTAATATATATCTATCAAGATAGGACTTACTCTGCCCTCACTGAAATTAAGATAACTCCAGGGGCTCTACCTAGCTTCAGGCAGGATAAAGCCCAAATAAATATGGACAATTCAGAGGCCTGAAAACACTGTAGGATAACAGCAAGCATCACCCTCCCTTCATCGTGACCACCCTGCGAGCCAAGAAAGCCTCTGTGCAACTCCAGTCCCTATGTTTTGGATGGGGCATGCCTTTGTTCATGCTGACTCCAATTCCTAGATTATTACCCAGAAAACAGAGAGGCAACAGCTCTGGGAATTAGACAGGTGAAGCCAATCTTCTGCCAGTGGCTCATACTTACTCAGGTGAGCCAGAAGCTTTGTCCAAGCCCCCATGTGCAGTCTGCACCACAAGCACCAGAAAAGCAAAAAACTCCCCAGCTTTGCAATAGTGTAGGTATGTGAACAGTAACGCAAAGTCCCGAGTAGACTGTGTCCTCAGAGATGCTACTTTGATACGACACTGTTGAATGCTGACAAATACACAACTGACAGAAAACAAAGCAACCTTTTGTTAATTATGTTCCTCCCAATGTAACTTTTCTTAGTGAAGGATATAGGCTTCACTAACTCATGCCAGACATGGGTGTTACCATATTCCTGATGTGCACCCAGACATATGACGAAGCCTATTCAGAAGAGTATCTTTCCAAGAGAGCAGTGGTGAGCACAGCCAAATGGAGGAGCGTTAAAGGTTAGCATTAAGGTTTCTGAGGGACCATGGCTCCCAGAAATGGCCATGAAATATAATAGCAACGAGCAAGCTGAAAGCTTATGGGTAAGAATCAGAGACTAAGGCAACAAAGGGAACCCTGTGGTTGCTGTTTACTACAGGCTGCCTGATCAAGGGGAGTCTATTGATGAAGCCTTCTTACTCCAGCATCACATTCACAGGCTTTTATCCTGCTGGGGAACTTCAACCACCCCGACATCTGCTGGAAAAGTAGCACAGCGAGCTGTAAGGCAATCCAGGAGACTCCTGAAGTGCATCCAGATAAATTCTTAAGCTAGGTGACAGACAGCCCTCCCAGAGGGGATATGGCATACTGGATCTGTTGGTCATCAACACAAGTGAGCTAATTGGGGGCGTCAAGACTGGAGGCAGCCTGGGCTGCAGTGATCATGCACTGGTGGAGTTTGCAGTCCTGAGGGTTATGGGGAAGGCAGGGAATGCAGGGTAAAGTCAGGACCCTGCATTTTAGGAAAGCAAACTTCCAGCGCTTCAAGGAGTTAGTCAATAGGACCCCCTGGGAAACTGCCCTCAGGGGCAAGGGAGCAGAAGAGAGCTGGCAGATCTTTAAGGACACTTTCCATAGAGCACAAGAGCTCTTGATCCCCAGGTGTAAGGAACCAGGAAAGGAAGGCAAGAGACTGGCATGGCTGAGTCGAGACCTGCTGGTCACACTACAGGGCAAGAAGGAAACATACAGGCAGTGGAAGCAGGGACAGGTATCCTGGGAAGAGTACAAGGATGCTGCCCAGTTGTGTAGGGATGGGGTCAGGAAGGCCAAGGTGGCAGCTGGAGCTGAACTTGGCAGGGGCTGCAAAGAATAAACAGAAGGGCTTCTACAGGTATGTCAGCCAGAAAAGCAAGGTCAAAGAAAGCGTAACCCCTTTGATGAGCAAGACTGGCAGACTGGTAATGATGGACGAGGAGAAAGAAGGCTGGGGTATGCAG
>NW_010530335.1:2683-3567 GCF_000687285.1 Phaethon lepturus | reverse complement strand
CTTGGCCCGGTGCCGGGCTGGGGCGGGCTCCAGTCGCTGAGTGCCAGCTCGCTGCCACGGCCCCACAGTGGGCACTGCCTGGAGCTGAGGTTTGCACCCTGGAGTGGGGAAATCCCCCAGGTGGCAGGACCCATGGGGCAGAGCTGGGGCTGGGCAGGGGGGTCTGACACTGTCTCTTGCCCTTGCAGCTGGGACGAGAGCAGCTCCATCAGCAGTGGCCTCAGCGATGCCTCTGACAACCTCAGCTCGGAGGAGTTCAATGCCAGCTCCTCGCTCAACTCCCTGCCCTCCACCCCCACCGCCTCGCGCAGGAACTCGGCCATAGCGGTAGGTGCCTGTGGTGCCCGGACCCTTCCTGGCACTGGTCCTGGCTCGGTGCCCCAGCTTCTGTGGGAGGGAGGGGATGGAGGGTGCCAGCGTGGGCAAACTGAGGTACAGCACAGGGTGTCTGGTGCACCCCTCTCCCAGCTGGCTGCTGCTCCCTGGGGATGGGTTTGGGGTGGGTGCCAGGAGCGCCCCTGACTCCGCTCTGCCTGCAGCTGCGCACGGACTCAGAAAAGCGCTCGCTGGCGGAGAGCGGGCTGAGCTGGTACGGTGAAGGCGAGGACAAGGCGCCCAAGAAGCTGGACTACGACAGCAGCAGCCTCAAGATGGAGCACGGCTCCTCCAAGTGGCGTCGGGAGCCCTCGGAGGGCGGTGAGGAGGGGCTGAAGAAGCCTGTCAGCCTGGGCACCCCGGGCTCCCTCAAGAAGGGCAAGACCCCTCCGGTGGCTGTGACCTCCCCCATCACCCACACGGCCCAGAGCACCCTCAAAGTGGCAGGTGAGACCCGATTTGGGGAGGGTCCTGCTCTTCTGATAGGGCGAGGGTTGGGTGGTGTCTTT
>NW_010530335.1:1245-2511 GCF_000687285.1 Phaethon lepturus | reverse complement strand
GCTAGCTTGGTGCACTGGGGCCCTGGCCATGGCTCTGCCCCAACACATGGGGCATGTCCCTTCATCTCCATCTCATCCCTGCGTCTCTGACGCCAGTGTCCAATCTGGGTGAGTTTGCACCCAAATGTCCTCAAAGCCTCCCAGGACACTAACCCGTCCTTCCCTGCCCACCAGGCAAGCCTGACACCAAACCCACTGACAAGAGCAAGCTGTCTGTGAAGAGCACAGGCCTGCAGCGCTCCTCCTCCGATGCTGGCCGTGACCGCATTGCTGACGCCAAGAAGCCACCCTCGGGTCTCACGCGCCCCTCGGCCTCCAGCTCCTTCGGCTATAAGAAGCCAGCTCCCACCACTGGCCCAGCCACTGTCATGCAGACTGGGGGCTCGGCCACGCTTGGCAAGATCCAGAAGAGCTCCGGCATCCCTGTCAAGCCGGTCAGTGGGAGGAAAACAAGCCTGGATGTTTCCAACGCGCCCGAGCCTGGCTTTCTGGCCCCAGGGGCTCGTTCGGCGGCCGCGGTGCGAATCGGCCGGTCAGCAGCAGCATCGATCCCAGCCTGCTGAGCACCAAGCAGGGCAGCATCTCGGTGTCACGGCTCAAGGAGCCATCCAAGATAGGCGCTGGCCGCAGCACGCCGGCCCCGGTGAACCAGACGGATCGCGAGAAGGAGAAGGCCAAGGCCAAAGCCCAGGCCAACCTTCCCCCAGCGGCCAAGGTGGCTGAGCTGCCCCCCACACCTCTCAGGTATGATCATTCTGCCTCTGAGCGCAGCAGGTGCCCGGCACAGCTCTGCCCAGTGCCCAGCTGTGCCCAGCACCTGAGGCTCACCTGCTTCCGTACCTGTTTTCTCTCCAGAGCGGCTGCCAAGACCTACGTGAAGCCTCCCTCGCTGGCCAACTTGGACAAGGTCAACTCCAACAGCCTGGACTTGCCTTCCTCCAGCGAGCTGCACCCCCCACACACTGCCAAGCTCCAGGACCTGCACCCCGCTGGTGGGCACCTCGCACCCTGCTTCAGCCCCAGTCCTGCCCCCATCCTCAACATCAACTCGGCCAGCTTCTCCCAGGGCCTGGAGCTCATGGGTGGCTTCAGCGTCCCCAAGGAAGGCAGGATGTACCCCAAGCTCTCAGGCCTGCACCGCAGCATGGAGTCCCTGCAGATGCCCATGAGCCTGCCCAGTGCCTTTTCGGGGGGCAGCACCACCACCCCTACCCCTGCTGCTGCACCCCCTGCCAGCACGGAGGAGGAGGAGGAGGCAGGGGCGCT
>NW_010530335.1:0-1234 GCF_000687285.1 Phaethon lepturus | reverse complement strand
AGGGGAGCTGGGCTGGAGTGGGAGCCCTCGGCTTGCACATCTGGACAGGTATGGCTGGAGGGATGATGCGGGGCTGCCAGGGCACCTCTGCGGGCTCAGATCCCTCCCTACCATCTTGCCATGACCTCTGCCTGCTTCAGAGGCTCTTCCTCTTACCTTTCTGGGGAAAAGCTGCTGCACCCATGGCTTGACCTCCATGGCACCTTCCCTCATCTGTGCAGGGATGTGACTGATCTTTCCTTCCCTTCCAGTGCCAACCGCGACAGGAACACGCTGCCCAAGAAAGGGTTGAGGTAAAAGAGCCCGAATCAGTTTTGGATGGTGCTGGGGGGAGGGTGGGCAAGTGGAGCTTTCTGCTGGGCGCTGGCGGTGCCATCTGCGCTGGGGAGCGGTACAGTGGGAAGGAGCCAGACTGGTGCTGGTCCACCTCACCATGCCGGTCTCTGCTCCACTCCCCAGGTACCAGCTCCACTCCCAGGAGGAGGCCAAGGAGCGGCGCCATTCGCACGCAGTCGGCAGCGGGCTCCCCGAGTCAGACGACCAGCAGGAGCTGCCCTCGCCCCCCACCCTCCCTATGGCACTGGTTGGGAAGGGTCCGCTGATCAGCATCGGTCAGTGCTCTCCTGCTCTGATTGCCACCCCTGTTCTGATTGTGGCAAACCTGTCTGTCCTGCCCCCCATCACCCCGTGCTCTCCGTGTGACCTGATGCTGCTGTGGGTCCTGCTTTTCTCCTCGACACCTCCAACAGCCTGGTGATTTGGCCCACTGAGGTGCTGAGTTGTGCCCAGGGGCCAGGAGTGTCTATCACCTCCATTTCAGGGTGGCTCATCCACCCTCAGGGCTTTACTTGCGGCTCTCTGCTCCTCTGGGGGTGCCCTGCTCTTGGCAGGACCTACATGTTCCTGGAGGGTTTGGGGGGTCCAGGCAGATGGGCTGGGGCTGCTGGTGGGGGGACAGCAGATGATGGGGTGCCCCCCTCCTGCTCCCGCAGGTGATGGGCTCTGGCGTGGTGGTGCCCACTTTGCCCCGGGGCGATGGATTAGTTCTCAGCCCTGTGGTTACCTTGGTGCTGATGTCCAGGTCTTCCTAGAATAAATCTGTGTTTTAATTTTCCCCCAGCGCCACTGCTGTGGGACTATGATCCCTGCTTCCTCTCCACATCCCAGCTCTCTTGGATAGCTCCCAGCCCTGCTTCCCTATCCTGATCCTCAGTCCCCGGCGTGTCTCTGACCC
>NW_010530334.1:0-1030 GCF_000687285.1 Phaethon lepturus | reverse complement strand
CGCCGCTGGCCGGAGGGTCGGCCGAAGGCAGGGGTCCCTGGCCTCGGAGGTGCCTCGCCGCGGGACCCGCCTGTGCGGAGGGCCGGGGAGAGGGCACGCACCTTTCCCTCCTTGTGCAACGAAAAAACGTCTTTTTCCCCTCAAAGGATAAACGAAATGTTCTTTCCCCAGCTCGAAAGCGTGCCAGTGCCCCCGTCCGCCCAGGCAGGGAAGGCCGATCCCGCCTTGCCGGGAGCTCCCGGCTCCCAGGGTGCCCGCACAAGCTCGCGGGGGAGCAGCGGGGAGAGCAGGATCGGCCCCACCGCGATGCGTCCCTGCCTCTCTGCGCCCTGCGCTCTTGGAGATGCTTCGCGGCTTCGTTTCTGCTGCTCTTGGTACTTAAATAATCAGACTCTGATCAGCTCCCCGAGTGAAAGCAGGCAGATCCCTCAGCGTGCGGTGAGCGGCTTGGGGAGGATTGGAGGACCTGATTTACCTCTGTTTAAGTCAGTCTCCCCCACCTCCGAGCCGCGAGGGGATCGTTTATGGAGTTTAGTAAAGTGTAGTAAGAATTACCGGTCCATTAATGGGTTAGCATGGCAGGGGGAAAGCGGAACGGGGAAACGCCGGCTGGGGAGGTGCTTCAGCAGGTTCCCGAGCTCGTTTTGCCCGGGATGGAGTGGAACTCTCAGGAGAATAATCTTCGTCCAGGAAATACCCGTTGTTTGAGCTTGTAGACTGAGCCTCTGAGCAACAACCGAAGAGTGAGCGTTATTGGGAATTACCGTATCTATGGAAGAGCAGGCAAAACAATAAAGCCTGGTTGCTGCCTGGCAGAAATTTGAGTGGGGCCGTGTTTGGAGGGGAGGGGGCAAAAAGTTCCGGACCCCCTGGGCCTTGGCACCGGCGAAGGAGGTGCTGTCCCAGAACCACCCTCTCTCCGGCCGTTGCGTTCAGCTTGGCACCGAGGCCCGGACGCGGGCGCCCGTTTTGCGGAGCGTGGGGTAATTTACGCCGCAGTGCGACTGGAAGCGGGGTCGGGATGTCCGCG
>NW_010530333.1:3281-3889 GCF_000687285.1 Phaethon lepturus | reverse complement strand
AGCACCGGAGGCTGGGGATGCCTGCGGGCACTTGGGGGGACCCCTGGGGTTGTGCCGGGACGACTTGGGGTTCGGCACTGATGGGGCTGTGCTGGGATGCTTTTGGGCCGGGATGGGGTTTTCATGGGGTTTTCCCTGCCCTAAGCAGGGTTGGGGTGCTGCTTGGTGTGGGCATGGTGTGACAGCGGTGCTGCCCCACAGGCACATGCAGACCCCTATGGCTCTGTGCTGAAGCATCCCTCCCGTGGGGACCACAGCCCCGTGGATTCATGATCTGCAGCACACACGAAAGGCCTCGGGCGGTATTCCCCACTGACACTGGGCTCCCAGACCACAGCCAGAGAAGGGGATTTCATGCCTTCATTAATTATGTGCAGCTATCAAATCTTCCTCCTTATTTAGCCCGTGTCCATGCTCTGTATCCCAGATGGATGGGAGCTCTTCCTGGAAAACTTGGCAAAAGCAAGCACATCCTAAGCAGCCCAGCATGAAGCTGACAAACACAGGTATCAAAGACTGCTTCTATTTCTGGCTGTGTTACTACGCTCAGAGAGCTTTTCCTTGCGTGCTTTCTTGGTCTCCAGCTTGTGGATGTGGCAGGGGACCAG
>NW_010530333.1:676-3250 GCF_000687285.1 Phaethon lepturus | reverse complement strand
ACGGGGCCCACCAAGCCAGCAGTCACTAAAGTTTATTGCCCCTCCCTGGGGACTTCCCCAGCCTGCAGGAAAGGGTCTGAGGGGAATGGTTGCCCAAGCCAGGTTTAATGAAATCCCGTCTTTGCTCTTCACCAGCACCATGGGGCAGAGTAAGCCTCTGAGGTAAACTCGGGGTGGATGGTGTAGCTGCCTCGCTGAACTCCTCCTGTCATCTTGAAGTGGCTTGTGTCCCATCTAGGAGAGCAGATAAAGTTATCAGCTATGGGAGGAGAAAACTCCGGTGAGGAAGAAGAACAGAAAACCTGCTTCTGGCTGCCAGCATTGCTTAGGGGTGAGCAGTAGACATGCAGCTGCGTCCACCCACTTTAGTGTGTATCTTTGGGTGCTGAGGCCAAAGTGAAGTCTGGGCAGAAGAGCTGAAGCTCCCTGGCATTGCCATCTCAGTGAGTTGATTCCAGTGGGTCTCCCACCCTGCACACACCCACTCTCCCTTGCACAGTCGTTTTCCTAAAACCTTCATTCCCAGATTCATGCCAGTCCAGGAAAATCTATCTGTTTCTCAGTGGAGAAGACTTTGAGAAACATCTCGCCAAGGCTTGGGCATAGGGACATCTATGGGGAACCCAGTGCTCCCTGTTCTCATTGCTGTTTGGTTTTAGTTTCCAGGCTCAGGAATTTAAAGCCAATCACACATTTTCTGCAAAGCCTCATGCTTAATTTTGGCCCCTGGGGGGGTCAATGCAGTAGCAGAGTGATGACTAAGCTGGTTGAACAGTCACTGCTCTCCCCTCGCTGCTTCGCCCTTGCTGCTTCCCCAGGGCTGAATAAAGCTGCCTTAGCAATGGAGACATCCTAAAGGTAAACATGTGGGGATTAAAAGGTGCTGCTGGACCCGCAGTGGGTGAAGGACAGGGCTGATTACTGCATAATGAACAGTGTGACTAGGTTCTTGGATAAGAAGAGCAAACAATGACAACAGAAAATACAAGAGCAACACAAGAAACACTGATGTGGCCCCAAAATCTAGGAGAAGCTCAGCTACATGCAGCTGGGCTCAGGGATGCCAGGAAGATTTCAGGTGCTGTACAGTCCCAAGGACTGCTGGATGAGACCAGGCATAGAAACACCTGTCCTGGGAGTAAATTTGACAACTGCTTCTCTATGGATAGCAACAACATTCTCCACAGCCCAGCACTACAATGGTGTCCTGCCCTCCCTGGTCATGTCCACTTTGCAAGATGGAGGTGCAAGAGCTGCATCGCTGCCTGCATGGGCACCGTGATGGGACCCACTACCGCTCAGGGCCTGCAATCTGCACCATCATCCCCAGAATAACCCTCTGAGCAATTTTGCATAAAACTCTAATGAACGGAGAGCTAGTGGCTGGCTGATGTTAGAAAAAAATAATAGGCTTTTCCCCCAGGGCAACTGTGTTGGAGTGCTCCCATCACTGAACCTGTCTGCACCTAGGGCTCCTGAATAGGGAGGATGGCTGGTGGTGATGTGTAGATGTACAGAACATCACTCTGGGGCTGTAACTGCAGCACAGGATACTCCTGCAAGAGACAAAGGAGGTAGGGTGAGCAGTGGCCCCAAGGACAAGGGAGATCATGTCCATCCTATCCCATTCCATTCCATCCCATCCCATCCCATCCCATCCCATCCCATCCCATCCCATCCCATCCCAACCAAAGCCATCCCAACCTTACAGCCCTCTCTCCTAGTGCGTGGAGATGTCCTCTGATGGCAGAGGCCCCATCCATGTAGTAGTCCATCCCTCGCAGGCAGTAGTGGCGCCCAGAGCAGGGGCTGTAGTAGCCCTGGAAGAGTCCCCTCCCTGTCATGGTGTACACGGGCAGCATGTTGACAACCACCTCCCTCTCTGCAAGCAGAGGGATGGTGAGAGTAAGGGCGAGGAGGAGCAGCCAGCCCGTCACCTGGATGGACACTGGTATGGCACAGGCACTGCCACAGCTGGAGTACAGGGACAGGATGAGGGCAGTTACCAGACTGATTGAGGCAGATGGGTTTTGGGCGGTACGGCGCTGGTATGCTGTGCAGGAAGGTCTGCATCCTTGTCTCCTGCAAGGAATGAGGGCAGACCTTGCAGGATTTCCACCCTTTTGCTGCAGACCCTGAAGTACTGGTGGCACCTGAGGAGGCTCCAGTTTGGGGGATCCAGGGGGACTGGACTCTACCTTGGGCAGGATGGGAAGGTAAGAAGAGTGCTTATTCCAGGCTGTGCTGTTGTAGGGACCCGTTCTCCAGGTGATGTATTTGTCCTCGTTGACAAAAACTGGGTTGTACTTCTCTGCAATGCAAAAGTGACAGGCAGGGGTGTCCTATGGTGCTGGGGGGGCGGAGGGACAACCGGAGAGTCCCAACCGTTTTTCCTCGGACAACCGGAGAGTCCCAACTGTTTTTCCTCTCCCCGAAACACAATGCCATGGGGGCATGTCAGAGGTGCTGCTCCTGGGGTCCTTGTTAAGGATCTGTGATCGAGGTGACACCCACCACTTTCAGCTCTTTGGTCACTCATGAAGCCTTGGTCTCTGGGGTTATGGGGTGCCAGGA
>NW_010530333.1:0-580 GCF_000687285.1 Phaethon lepturus | reverse complement strand
TCTTAGTGCAGCGATGGGGGTGGACAGCCATGGCAAAGCCACAAGCACAGATGCTGAGGGAGGGTCCCTTCACCACTGTGGCGGCGACACAGGATGCAACAGGGGAGATAAACAGAGCCACTGCCAGCCCCCCAACCCGTTGGGGACGTGCCCTGTGTAACACAGGGGGACAGCTGGGACCTTGCTGGTACCTTCAGACCTGGCCAGCCAGCACTTCTCAGGCCAGTAGGCAGCGGGGACAATGGTGTTCCTGTAGTACTCCTGCATTGCCGCCTTCATCAGCCGCTCGGGCTGAGCTTGGCTTTCCAGGTTTTGCTCTGGGGGCATCGTTAATCCCTACAGACAGCAGGGAGAGGGGAGAGAAACCCAGGCCACGTGGCAGTGTCTGCCTTCGTGGCCGTCAGGGCACATGGTGAAGCCAATTGCCAGGCAGGGTCTAATGCCAGAGCCACAGGTGGAGACCCAAGCACCAAGCCTCCCTTTGCAGTGAGCAGCAGCACCGTGGTCTCCCCACAAGCTTCCCACCTACCTGAAATGGGGGGACGGAGGATGGCTGGGCATCACTGGCTCCTCTCCCCCC
>NW_010530332.1:559-2360 GCF_000687285.1 Phaethon lepturus | reverse complement strand
CTCCATCCTTAGAGATATTCAAAAGCCGTCTAGACACGTTCCTGGGTAATCTGCTCTAAGTGGCCCTGCTTGAGCAGGGGGCTTTTTTTGGCCAGCTATTCTAAATATACTAATTAACTACATAATTAGTTCACTCATACTCCAGGATGTTCCCATCTTGAAGGACAGATCTGTATCCTTGAGTTCCTTCACTATCCACTCCTGACATGCTCAAGGACGGTCAACTTGTTCCTAGGCAAAGAACATACCTCAGCTATGCCTACATTTGCACATATAAAGATTAACTCTTGCTTGCTTTATAACAATTCCCCCCTTTGAGACTTGTATAACTAATAAAGTTAGATTAGTCTCTTCTGCGAAGTCTTATTCACTAATATAACAGCACTTGGATATACATTTTAATATAACATATAAACAGAAAAAAAATCAAAATAACTATAATCACACCTGCCACGATTTTCTTAACCCATAACCTCAGGTTAGGGAACCAGGAAGTCAGCCAATTAACAATTTCTCCAAATCCATAAGAAGTATCATCCTTCCATAATTCATGGAATATTTTAGTTTGTTTCCAAATTTCTTCCAAATCCATGGAAATTCTCACACTCTGGTAACTACTTTATGAAACTAGTTTTGGTTCCAGGGAGTTCCTGATTCCCAGTCCTGTCCTACAGCTTTCTTTATTCTCCAAAAGTAACAGTGGAGTATCACTCCCCTTAGTACCTTCATTTCTTACACGGAGCAAAAACAACACTATATTGTTGCAGTAGACCCAACACAGAATCATCAATCCTTATGTCCTTATTTACCATCTACTTCAGTACTTATTCTCCCTAAAGTCCTTAAGTCCATTTAAATTTCAACTTCAAGGGTCCCAGTTCAGTAGAAGTCCACTCTTGTTGCAGGGCCTTCTTGACTCACGTATAATGTATCCAAGAGTCCACTCCTTTCACCTTTACTGCCATGTTTGTCGTCAGGAGTACCAAGTATGGTCCTTTCCACCTTTCTGTCAAAGGCTCATCTTTCCAAGTTCAGAGATACACAAAGTCCCCCGTCTTGAAGGCATGTACTGGTACATCCAAAGGTATGGTGGCTCTCAATTGTACATACCTGTGGAGGGAGGAAAGGACCCTTGCCAAGGACAAGAGGTATTCTGTTAATAATTGATTACCTATTACATGCATTTGATCTGCCTTTCCAATTAGATTTACCATATAAGGTCTTCTATAAAATTTCAAAAGGGTGAAGTTGAGAGAATTCTCATTAGTGCCAAGGGCAGCAGTTCTACCCATTTCAGATGTGTTTCTTTACAAAGCTTCCCTATCTGTCTTTTCAATGTCTGGTTCATTCTCTCTACTTGACCGCTTGACTGCGGTCGCCATGCCGTATGCAGATCCCATCTATAAAAACATCTTGCACTACTTCTGCAACAAAGTGAGGTCCTCGAAAGCTTCCCTATCTGTCTTTTCAATGTCTGGTTCATTCTCTCTACTTGACCGCTTGACTGCGGTCGCCATGCCGTATGCAGATCCCATCTATAAAAACATCTTGCACTACTTCTGCAACAAAGTGAGGTCCTCGATCTGAGGAGAGCCCTTCTGGTATCCCAAATCTTGGGATTATTTCCTTTAACAATATCCTAACCACCTCCCGCACCCTGTTGGTTCAACATGGGAAAGGTTCAGGCCATCCTGAAAAAGTGTCCACTAACATCAATAGATATTTATATCCATTACAATTTGGTAATTCAGGAAAGTCAATTTGCCAGTATTCCCCAGGTACTATACCTTTTCTTACCTCT
>NW_010530332.1:0-239 GCF_000687285.1 Phaethon lepturus | reverse complement strand
TAACATCACTGAAGTAAAGTGAGAAAGTGTTCTTTGCCAAACTGCCAAGCCTAATTTATGGCTCCCAGGCGGGCGAGAAGTGTATGTCCTCTGCTCGCTTTGCAGTTAAAGATCACAGTGAAAATATTTTAGGTTTTGATGCTTTGAGTGGTTGAACCTGGCACCTGCTGGATGACAGTGTGTGGTCTTTTGGCTCAAAAATAAAATATGACCCTAACAAAATTCAGGAGGCTACAGTG
>NW_010530331.1:1328-2494 GCF_000687285.1 Phaethon lepturus | reverse complement strand
CACAATGGGATCAATGGGGACGGAGGGGGGGGGGGGAAGAGAAACACTAATTCTCCTAAAATCAGGGACTAGTTGCAATAATGAAGTGTTAAAGGAAGGTGAGTTGAAAGCCTGGCCTCCGGCACGGGGACCCACGGGTGCTGTTTGCACCGCGCTGGGGTTGTTCCTTGGGTTCGGGCTCGGCTGCCAGCAAAGCCCAGGGCTGGGCTGAAAATCCCCAGGGATCCAGCATCTGGAGCCGGAGAAACAGCCTTCGCCTGGCAGGGGTAGGGAGGGAGAAGCGAAATCACAATTCCCCCAGTGGCTCTTCAATCTCGTGGCTTCACAACAAGCGAGTGGTTAGAAATAAACAAACAGGTTTATGCTTAAACTAAAAAAAAAAAAAAAAAAAAAAAAAAGTCAAAATAAAAGCAGCCCAGGACAAAGTCTAATAAAAATAGCCAGAGGCAGGAGCGGCATCAGGGCGTGAACTAAGGCAGAGGCTGTGATCCAAGGGGAAGGTAACTGAGGGGTCCGCGGCCCCAGAAGCCCTCACCCCGCTGGGGCCCTAAAATACAGTTTAAGCAGCAAAAGGGCTCGGGTGTTAAATGCCAGTCGCTGAGGAAGACACAGGAGGGAAAGTCCTTCAGAGAGGAAAGTGCCGAGATCAAGCACAGGCATCAACAACTGCGGGGCAGAAGACAGCCCGACCCAGCCCCGCTGGATCTGCTGCTGCCCAAAGCCTGAGCTCCTGGAGTCAGGTTATTTCCAGGAATCATCCCAGCTCTTGCAATTAGAGAGAAATACATCAAAAGTGATAGGAGGGGAACCGGGAGGCTGAGAAATCAGGACATATGAAAGAAGTAAATGTTGTTCGGCTGAGGGGCAGGAAATCTCCCCAGTGTGGGGTCTCCAGGGACGTCAGCTCTGGTCTGGGCAGGGGATGGAGGAAGAGCCGGGGCACCGGGACACACCGCTGTGACTGGAGCCGTGCAGTGGGTGCCCAGGCGTGGGCAGTGGGGTTTTTGCCCGCCTACAACATTTTGGGCTCATTCTGCTTCCTTCAACCTAGCACAGTGACCGAGTCAGGGTTGATCCACAGAGCAGACCCTGGGGCAGTGCCAATGTCCCCTCCTGAGGGTGCCATTCCCGGCCCCCCCAGGGGCACACGACTCATGGCCTGTGAC
>NW_010530331.1:0-1148 GCF_000687285.1 Phaethon lepturus | reverse complement strand
CCCAGCCCAGGCCCAGCTGCGCTGGGAGCAGCTGGAAGCCCCTCCTGCAGCCCCCGGCAAAGCCACAACCCGCAGTGCCCCGGTGTGGGCTGCACACCACATAGCACGGCCGGGACCCTCCCGTCCCTTCCCACAGCCCCGGACCCCGGCGGCCGGGGCCACGGCACCTCGAGAGTCCCCCGTGTCACGCACCCCTGCGCTTGCCCCATCAGGGCATGGGGAGAGGTCTCCGGCTTCAAAGCCCACCGCGGGGATGGCCGTGCCGGGAGCCCGGGTGCTCCCGTGCCCCATGGGGCCCGAGGGCAGGCAGAGATGGAGGGGGACGGAGGGGAGAGCTGGGGAAAGACAGTGTGGGGGGACAAAGGGACAGGGTGAATTACAGCCTGGGAGATGTCTGGATGTGTTGGATGGGACAAAGTGGTGTCACCGGGCTGGGAGAGATGCCGGGAGCATCCCCCACCCGCAAGCCCTCCGGAGGGCAGGCGTGGAGCCCCTTCGGCGCAAAGCAGGCAGGCTGCGGGGTCGAGCTCAGCCCTCGGCCTGAGCAAACCCATCTTTTTCCCTGTGAGCAGCCTCCAAATCCACACCTGAATTTTACAGCCCTGAGCGCATGTACCAGTGGGACCTGCACTCTCCGGCAGCAACGAGGGAGGAGGATGAGGAGGGCTGGGAGGATGCTGCGGCAGCAGGGCCGTGCCGAAGGACCGTACGTACCGTTGTACACCAGCTCGGAGAATTTCAAGGCGAGCCCCTGCTTGATTTTCCGTACTTCCCGGTCCATGGTGAAGGCCTCGATATCTAAATGCGCATGGTATAGGATCGTTCCCGCTGGGGTCTCATAGATACCTAGCCATTTTTCCAGGCAGGGGGAAAAGCAGAAAAAGAGAGAGAAACGAATGAGACCAAAACTGTCAGCAAATGACAAAAAATAATGACTTGGCTGACAGAAGGAGCTGTGGTCGAGCGCATTCAGTCCCAGCTTGCTGTAAAATGCATCTGTCATTATATTCATGCTGGGGCCGAGACAGTCCACTCCGCACCTTGCGGAGAAAATTTCTAGATTCCCCTCTTTGAAGAGGCACTCTGACGAGGCTAAATGACAGGGTTTGGGAACCGATCCCCCCACCGATCCGTGCCCAACGGTCTGC